>NC_141688.1:215929574-215992074 GCF_964263255.1 Lissotriton vulgaris | reverse complement strand
ACCGTTTCACATGGGACAGTCTGTACTCTTCCTACTTTCTAAGCACCACAACACCCTTCCAAGGAAGAGGAACGTCTCCTATGTCTGTACCCAAAAAGAGCTTTATTGTTCTGTCTCGATCGAACAAAAGAGTTTTAGGGTGAATTACCAGCTCTTTATAGGGTATGTGGGTGCAAAGACAGGGTGTGCTGTCCATAAGAGGACTATATCCAGTTGGGTTATCCCCTATCAAAATTTGCTACGCCTTAGCGAAGAAAGATTCCCCCCCCCCCCCACCTCTGAAGGGCTTAGGGCCCATTCCACAGGGGCAAAAATGGCCCCCACAGCTCTCCAGCGTGGTGTCCCTTTTTCTGATAACTGCCAAGCAGTCACATGGGCATCGCTGAACAGGTTCACCAGACAGTACTGCATGGATTCTCAGGTTCGCAGAGAAGGACTGTTTGTTCGCTCTGTTTTGCAGGAATTTCTGGTTTGAACGGTTCCACAGTCCCTCGATTGGGGAATTGTATTGCTTGGGTATCTGTTCAAAGGTAAGGAATCTGCCGCTAGATGTCCCTATCAGATGGACAAGTTACTTACCTTGGTTAACTCCTTATCTGGTAGAGACATGATCTAGCTTCAGATTCCTTATTAACTCGCCCTTCCTTCCCGTACTACGGAATTGTTGTTCGTGTCAAGGATGGTCCCCTTCAGGGCCCTAGTTGTTCATTTTTTCTAACACACCGTGTTCAGTCACTACATGACTTCACTCTTCTGGCGTGGAAAGACGTGAAAAGTACTGAAGTCCGCATGGTGGTTATATGGACACCGCAGATGTCACAACCACGTTACGCAGAGCTGAACGCCACCTACATGTGCGTGGGGGTACTACTAACAAAAATCTACCAGATCCAGCCTAACGCCTGGAAGTTCAAAGGTAAGGACACTGCGGCTAGATCATGTCTCTACTAGATAAGGCATTACCGAAGGTAAGTAACTTGTCCATTTCTGCCATTAAAGCAAAAAAATTACTGATCAAAATGTTGCCTATTTCTATTTTTTTTAAATTATTTGTACAATACTTTTTATTTCCAGCTTTAGTTTCTTGGGGAAAACCATGAGCGATCTTCAGAAATTACCCTCTGGTGAATTCTGGATTGCTGAAATGTTTAGGTTTTTGGTTTCACACATGTTCAACCGCATACTCCAAGTAAAGTGGAACCACAAACCTAGGAAAAGTGTGCTAAACTGTGAGCCATGGAAAAATGGCAAAAACTGTAGTAATCTGTTCTTCGTTTTTCTTTCCGAAAGATGGGTAGATGCCTGTTTTCTCATACATCGCCATCGCCACCCACCCCACTCGCCCCCCCCCGTCCCCCCATCTGCTGGTTAATCCCAACATGTCTCGTTCGAGACATGACACAACCTTCTAATTCCTGACCCACAAATAGTGGAACACCATGCCCCTCTGAATGAGACAAATGTGCAATCTGCCACTTTTCAGAAGCAGTCAATTACATGGCTATGCCAAATCATGCTGTTTCGCTCCCTCTCGGACTTTGCACTCATCTTTTATTGCCGGGGTGTAACCCTGTTGCATTGAAATTTAAAAATAAATAAAAAATAGGAGCTCACAATGGACGTTTTTCACCGCATACATTACAAATATTCAGCTATCTTCTGGGTCGACCCACCCTCTTATAGCATGGGGGTAACCTAGAAATATCAAAAAATAAAAGTCAATCTGGGCAAAACTGGTCCTCAAGAAATTGGAGAAGAAAGGTATTTCTAGACTGCAACAAGTGCTTGTGATTAACGCCCCGATAGAGATGGGAACTATGCCTTGGTGAGGTGGATGATGAGGAGTGGGTCGAAGCTGTGATGGCCCTCCTATCCCTGGCTATCCATCCTGTCTGCGTCTCGATCTAGTTTGAATACCTCCATAGATAATATTATGCACTGACGCAACACTGACACTTCGGCAGGGCTCAAAACCTCAGCTGTAGAAGATACAGGTTCACTGAGGGCTACCTGTATCACATTGTTGACCTATGCAGTGTTAGTCACATATTAGCACGAAATACACTCTGTCCTCGCAAATGAGGTAATATGAGATAATATTGTAGGTGAATTTACCTTGACTTTGTGCTCCTTTCCCTCTGTAACTAGACTAATTAAAATGTAATAGCACAGTTACTGGGCTTAATGGGATGTCAGAGCTGTCCAAAACAGTCATGTTGGGAGAAACACTACAGGTCCCACAATTCACCAGTTGGGGCTTGTTAAGGTTTCAGTGTAAACTTCTTTCAAATGGTGTACATGGAGGTACTACAATTCCCATGACCATCTATTTTATATACACCATTGAAAGTGCTCTTGAAAGAAATGCCCTCCATTTGCAGTCACTGGCGAATCGACATCGGTCTAGAGAACGATTGATGTGGCGAAATTAATACGAAGTCGGTGAGCCCCGTTTACTGCTTCCAGCTTGTCTTAATTATACAGCTTAGAATTGTTTCAAATATAGTGTATCCAGTTTTTTCAGGATAACTATATTGCCGAAATACACGTCCTGGCATGAAAGACTCAGGATAGCGGTAGTGGTTACAAGACTCCCTGCAATCCTCTGAATTTGAAGCCGAGTTGAGCCACGAATCGTATAAACAAAGTTGGGTCTCAAACGCCTGGCCAGATCAGGTAAAAAGATGAGGCTAGAGTTAAATAATGGAGTTCGAGTTCGATATAAGCACAATCATTCTGTTTGGTATTTGCACCTTTTCTTAGAAAACACTGGCAGCCTTGTATATGAAGCCCTGATGAGAGTCCCAGTACTACAAGCCTGGGTCTCGAAACGCGCTGTCACTCTACTTACACAGAGTATTAAAAAATGTTCTTTTTATACTCTGGGGGGGTGCTGTTATGAAAATCATCCCCCATTTATACACTTAAATTATTTCCCTGTGCTAGACACTTGGTTGGTTTAGAATTCAGAATAGGGACAGATTCATTGTGGTTGTTGCATGTTTTTGATGCAAATGTAACAAGGTTTTGTTGTTCAAAAGTATTGTATGTATTAATGTTGTGTGTTTATGATTATTGTCTTTAGTGAATGTTAAGAACACCAGTGTATGTCATTTGAAAAATAATTCTCTACTTTTCACACATTAAAACATTTCTCTGACAAAAAAAAAATTGATAGCCAAAAAGAGTGGTTAAAATAAACCATTCAAGCAGAAAGAATAGTTGTCTGTTTGTTGCTCAAAAGCAATAAGAGCTCAAAGCGTGACAGTCAGGTCCCCCTTTTCGTGTTTTGCATTTATACGGCCTATACTGGCCCGGTCCTAAGGTCCTATCCCCTCTAGTTTTTAACCTTTGGAACAGTGGCATTTTTCTGCCTAAACAAAAAGCGCCTTTCTTCGAGAATCACATGTATGTGGATGGCTTTTCTGTGTTGTGTTGTGTATTTCTTCCTGACCTAGGTACTAAAGTGGCTTGGCTGTGGGGCATTTGGTTCCTCTCCTGAGCAGGATGGCCAGAAGTGTTGTACTCCGCCCTTTCTGTGCTTCAAAGGGTAACCTGAGGGCTGTGTTCACCCCCTTTTGACCACTTAGACTGCCTGCTATTCCACTGACACCTAGCCCTGCATTTGCCCTCTTAGACAGATTGGAGCCATTCCTGGGAAAAGGTAAAGGTTAGACCAGGTTGGGGAAAAGCTGTCCCCGCTTGCCTCCCAAGTTAAACCTCATTGGTTTTGTACCAAGCTACTAGAGGGTTAGCACAGTTTTATTTAGTATCTTATGTAGTTCACCCTGACCAGGATTGTGTTTATTATTTTAGTGGAGATCTCCCATCTCTCAACTAATTACCTTTTGGTCCAAGAAATGTTGGATATTAAAGCTGGGACAATTTAGAGGGCATATAACTAACTAAACATTTGTTGTGCAATAGTAGAATTTTTAGTATTGGCTGAAATATCACCTTTTACATTATCCTTGACTTTCTGTTTTCTGTTTCAGTTGCTTTTGGAGCACCTTGAATGTCTTGTGTCAAGGCATGAGCGGTCTCTGAGAATGACAGTGGTGAAGAGACAGGCACAGTCGCCTGCTGGAGTGTCCAGTGAAGTTGAAGTTCTCAAAGCACTGAAATCATTATTTGAACATCACAAAGCTCTTGATGAGAAGGTACTGATCTTACTTAATCCATTGCTGCTGGATCTTTTGGTATCGATATTTCACTGTTTAAGGATGTACAAGAAATTTATAACCCTGCAATAGCTAGTATTTTGTTGCTTTTCTTGGCTGTGGGCTGTAGGGGTAGTCTTTAAAAAAACAAAAATAACCCACAAATCGACATCTCTAGCACATCGAATCGCCTACTAACAAATTGATGAAAGTGGTAATATAAAGCACAGTACACTGCACTTCTGGATATTATATATACAACATGGCAGCAAAAATAAATGTAGGCCAATTCCACATGATATTTATAGCCACTGTTCTGACAATCACACATTTATTCCTACAGTGTATATGTCCTTTGTCAAATGTGCAATGTTGCCTTTCGACAAGTCCAAAGCTTAGGCTCATATATTCTGTGGAGAAATATTTTTCTATCGTAAATCCCTATCAGTGGTGCGAACAAGTTAATGTTACCTCTGAAAGGTCATGTTTCAAATCCTGTTGTCTGTGTGACGCATATGGGAGCTGTCTGGTGCCTCTGGGTGAGGCACGATGTGTCATTGTGTTACCTCTGTCAGCTAATGCACCCAAAGGCCATAAGAGTGTAGAGCCAATATCTTTTGTGGCTGACTCTGAAGAAGGCCTGCTCGGGCTTCAGGATGAGATTGCATTCAAGCGCGAGGTACAGATCACCAGATTTTTGAAGGAAAAGAGAAGGCACCAGAAAAGGAATCCACACTACTCTTCCTATAGACCAGGTTAGTCCAAGTTCAACTCGGCCCTGTCTTTGGAGCCAGAATAAGTGTAGATTTCCTTAGTGGTGTTTGTGCCTCCTTAGGTGGCATCACCTTCTCCACCCCACTGCTATCTACACTGCTTCTGCCCAACAAGCATGGTTATCAGTTTTACTGTAGTACCTTACATCGTCCACTGATCTGTGGGCCAGCCCTTCTGGAGCACCTGTGGTCCCATGGGACCGGTTTGCTGACCCATAGAAACTTAGTCAAAGGAGAACCTCTATGTGATACAGGATTAACCCGGTGCCGTTCCAGCCTTTTGCTCTTAATCATCCACCTGTGTCTGTACAGGCATCTGTGGCAACGCTGGCTTTGGTAAGACGTGACATTGCCAAGCCTGACACCGGCATCTGACTCTGACCCCCAGCCCAGTCCAACTCTGTTAGCAACTTCAACATGTACAACTGCTCTGGCGTCGGCAAGAGCCTCTCAGCCTTCCCAGATTCCCTGTTTACAGTGGAGTTCCATAAATCAAGGAGGGAGGCTCTCTTCCCTTCTGCAGGACTGTCGGTACCTTTTTGTACCTCTATATCAAAGTGGACTTGGATGGTCCGTCCCAGGTGAACGACATTTGTGACTCTGGGCCACTTTCAGAAGTAGTAGCCCTCCAAGGAGCTAGAAGTTTGGACACTTCTCCAGACATTTGACATTGACCCAGACTAGTAACGGCTTCCCCGGAAATGGCTGCCCTTTTTTGGCTGTTAAAAAGGCAAGAACCTTGATCTACCACTACCTGCAATAGAGCAGAGGGACAATATCTTCATGTAAATGCTCTAGATACAACAGTCGTCTTCAGAGCCATTACTGTTATTTAACTTGGCACTTCAAGACTCTTTGGAGGGGCTCTAGTTGAAACCATCATTGTGTCTGTAGTCAGTAGGACCATTGCTCGCAGAAATCCTCAAAAGCCCGGGCAACACCGGTCTCACCCAGCTAGTCCCAGGACCCATACTCAAAGGATCCCATCTTCACCACCAGCTACAGCATCAAATAAGACGCTACCATGCTGCTCACATGGACCAACCACTCCATCCGCTTCCAGATTAACACACTGATAGTGAATGCACCTAGCAGCACCAGCCTACCAAGCCTCAGCTGGGAAAAAATCTCAAACGTATTAGCTCAGCACCCTCGGCATGGAACAACCTTACCCCACAGACTACCTCAACAAGGACATCACAAACTTCAACAACTGGATCAGGAACTGCTCAGACTACTCACACCCATTAAACCCAAGCAAGCAAAGAAGATCCAATAGATAAGCCAGCTGGTACATACAGGGCCTCAGAGAATCCAAAGAACTCTTTAAACCGCTAGAATGGAAATGGAGAACCAACCACAAATACCTCCAACAGATCCACAAAGCTGACAGATCCACAAGACACGAGGCTGCTCTCAGATGCTACCAGCAACTACACCAAGAAATGTGTACTAGCTGAACGCATTAAAGGAAGCTCCAACAGCTGCAAGGAGATCTTCTCGATCATAAAGGGCGTCACCAAACCTCCAACATCCACCAACATCTTTCCCTCCCAAGAACTTTGCAGCTACCTATCAAACTTCTACAGCAAAATCACTAACCTCTACCGCAACTTATCTTACCAATCTGACCCTAGCATCCTCCTTGCCGAACTACCCAACATCAACCAAGATAACCACCTGACCAAATGGACACCCCTCACCAGAGACGATACAGCAGTGAATTTGCCCCCACGGACCCACCCCTCACCAGAGATGATACAGTAGTGATCATGCAACCACGGATCCATGACCCCACCACATCTACAACCTGATAACGTCATCAGCCCACCCTCTTCCATTTCATTACCTCCTTCACACCGCCACATTTCTGTATGACTGGAAATACAAGGAAGTAAATGCCCTCCTCCAAAAGAACCATCAGCCTACCCCAACCAACTGCGCAGCTTTCACCCAATATCCCTGCTCCAGTACCAAGCCAAAGTCATGGAGAAGGCCATCCACAAGCAACTCAACTCACCTCAAGCTTCACCTCCTAATGGGCAACACCCAATCAGGCTATTAAAAAACACAGCACGAAACAGCACTCTTTGCAGCCACCGACCACATCTGGATAATCCTGGATCACGTAGAGACCGAAGCAATCATCCTACTTGACCACTCCATGGCCTAAGACACAATCTCTCAACACTCTGGTCAGCAGAATCCATGACTTAGGCATCAAAGGACCTGCATTCCACTGGATCTGCTCCTTCCTCACAGGAGGAACCCAAAGGGTTAGAATCCCACCTTTCATTTTGGTTACCAAGAAACTGATCTGCGGAATGCCCCAGGAATCATCCCTCATCACCACCCTGTCCAACGTTTACATTACCCCGCTAGTCAACATCCTCTGTAGAAGACCCCCCAAATTATTCTCTCCCTGACGGACAAGACAAACACCTTCAGAACCACCTTCAACAACTGCATGACTATGCTAGCAAACTGGATGAGAACAAACTGCTTGAAGCTCAATTCAAAGAGCCAGAAATTCTGATCTTTATAAACGAGACCTCCCCATGGGACTCTACCTGAGGGCCGTCGATGCTAGGACCAGCACCAACACCTACTGACCATGCAAGAAACCTGGGGATAAGCATAGACAACAAACTCACACTGACAGCACAACACTGACATACAACGAAAGATCTACGAATGGCTGCCACAGAACACCAGACAGACTGTTATCCAAACACTCATTACAAGCGTCTTGGCTACGACAACACACCATATGCCGGAATCTACAAGCAACTTATGATAAAACTCCAGACCTTCCAGAACGCCTCCTCAAGACTCATACTAGACCTCCCACACTGCACGCAAATCACTTTGTACCTCAAGGAGCTCCACTGGTACTCCATTCACAGGCGCAGCTAATTCTAACTCCTGACTCACACATACAAAGCCCTACATAACATTAGACCAGCATACCTTGACAGCATCATACACTTACAACAGCCGACCAGACACCTATGCTGTATCTCACTCTTGTTCGTACTCATCCCCGCATTCACAAAACCAGGAGTAGGCGGCTTTGTCACCCACATCTTACGCAGAACATGGAATGCCATGGCTCTATGTATGACTCTGCGAGGTCCATATGCCCACTCGCCTGCTCAAGCACCTGGATACCCTCACAAAGTATTAGTGCACTCTGCAAATGTAGATTACAAATTGGCCTGCACCAGAAGAGGAGTCTTTCTTGACCATCACCTGAAGACTCAGTGGTGCATCGTTAGCAACTGGATTGAACCTAGGGGATTTTCCCAAATACCCTCTTAATAGGGAAGCCAAACGCTTGAAGACCTTCGAGAAGAAATCCCTTTTGTCTGGTAGTTTATCCCTAAGCTGTCTAAGTGCTGCCTGTATGTTAAATAGATGCACTATAGGAAGCTGGCTCTGTATATGGTATGCTACTAGGTGGTTATACCTTGCTCAGATTCCAGTGATTTCTCAGAAGTGTACAGGGCTCAATGTAAATCCAAAGTGCTCTATTAGTGGTAGTTTGAGTGCGAAGCCTTAGGCCCAACACTTAGGAGTGTAAGACATTTATAGCACAACATTGACCAATAACGGATACATGACTCAAAAAGGAGATCCACACCATTATTTTAAAAGAAGCTCTGTTTGAGATTTATTTTCAGACCAAGATCGTTGCAATAAGCTAAGTCCCTTTTTCTGTAAAATTACTTTAGCCTTTCAAGTCGGCAGTACAATTTTCAAAGAGTTCAATGTTATCCTATGGAGGAAAACAGTAATGTGGTTATACAGGTATGTGCACTGCTTACAGTTCGCGTCTTCGGGTCTAAAGATTAGCAAGGGTCAGGTGAGTACCAAAACTGCACCACCAGCGGCACAGTGGTGGCCGGGTGCAGAGATCACAATCGGATGTACAGCCCAATTCATTTCATTTGAGACTGAGGGTGCTCGTAACCACACTGCTTCGAGGTAGTTATATCGGTTGCAGGAGCCAAGCTTTGGGGGTTAGAGCAAGCACAGGGGGTGCCAACAAGCAGCACCAAACATACGCCACCAACAGCACAGGGGCGGTCCGGTGCAGAGTGCAAGTACAGCGTCCGGTGCCCAATGCTCTTCAATGGAGAACTTGCTTCGGACAAACCGGCAGCATGCGTCACACCAGAGGTTGCAGGAGGTAGACCAGCGACAGCAGAGGTAGAGATGTAGGAGGTTGTAGGGGCACTTTCTGTTCAGCTTTCCAAGGCTCAGTGGCTTCGGATGCAGGGGTGCCTGTAGACGTCTGATTCTTCTTGCCGGTCGTAGTGAGGAGAAACCTCTAGGTTCTGGCTGTAGGCGTCATTGCGAAGTCCAGGAGGGATCAGCCAATGCTGGACTTGAGGTCATGATCACCGGGGAACCCATTCTGGATCAGTAGTCCACCTGGAAACGGGCCAGAAACGTCTGGTGCAGAGTGGGCAGACTAGCCAATCTGGAGGGCACCAGAGTCCTCTTTGTAGGATTATTGGGGACAGGATGCAGCCCTCAGGGGAGTCTGGTCTTTGTCGAAAGGCAGGCAGTCTTCCTCGTGTTGTAGAAGTCACTGCCTGCAGGACAGACGTTGTTGTCTTTGCAGGGTCTTTAAAGCTGGAGAGAGGCCGGTATGGTTGGGGCCAAGTCAGTACTCTTCTTCAGGCTATTTTTCAGGCTTCTCTCCACGCCGTTTTGTTCGTTCATCTTGTTAGGGTACCAAAACTGGGGTGACTGTATCATCCGTTATGGCACCCTCCTGTGGATGAGGCATAAACCTAGCCCTGATTGGAGGGGTCTCCCCATCTTCCATATGGCGGGGACTGAAAGATTAACTTTACCTCACCCCCTCACCATATGGATGGAGTTGGCAGAGGTGGGCACACCTCCTATTCTCCTAAGCTTTTCTTCACAAATTGGGAGTGTAAACTGGGGGCTGCTATCTGCTGCAAACATTAGAGGCTGAGGGGTCGCATCACAAAGGTAAAAACAACAGTTGATGGACACAAAGGTGGCAGGCCTTTAAATCTTCCCTCTCGAGCACTCGTGTAACACCTCCACCCAGGATGTGCATTGTTTCTGGCACCAGAGAGGAGTCTCTCCACCAGGGATCCAGAAGCCTGTCTGGTGGTGGCAGGCTGCCTATAGCCAGTCTGTGGCCACACCAGGGTTGGTTGGTTTACAGGGGGCAACTCTGAGGTGCCCTCTGAGTGTATGGTACAATAAATACCACAATTGCATCTGTGTGGGTTTATTGAAAGGAGTAGTTTGTTTGGTACCAAACTCCTGAGTTCAGAGTAGACCTCATTGTGCTAGGGAACTGGACTTGTCTAGTTTCCAGCCCATGCGCGCTCAATTACTTCCCTGACACTTACAATATCTATTAGCCTTAAATATTGTATGGGCATATCTGCTCAGGCAGATATGCCCACACCTGTGGCATAGTGCACCCTCCGTTAGGGCTAGAAGGCCTGCAAGAGGAGACACTTACCTCTACTTTAGGCAGTGTTAGTTGTCAAGGCACACAGTGTGTTAAGTCAGCTTTGTCGCTTTTGTCTGCACAAGGCTATGCATGCTGCAGTGGCAGACTGCATGGCCTAGGGGAGGGTTCCCTAGGCGACCTTCTACGGTCCCAAGGCCCTATATATCCAGCTACACCGGTACCATTAACTGGGCCAATTGTGGAATCGTTTGTAGGAAAGACGCCTTGCCACAAGGGACCTGGTTGTAAGAGACCCTCTACACTACAATCGAAACATGAATACCAGGCAGAAATTGGGGATTAACCTTGTCAAAGGAGGCACTTTCTCACATACATCCATTCTTTCCGAGACATGACTGACATGGTGATCACAGACATCCCAGATCTAAAAACACTTTTTGGAAGTGGTGAAAGATAGGCCAGACGCTTCTAGGCACAGTATGCATGCTGGCGTAGACACCACAGTCTGTGACTGTCAGTGGACTTATTGATAACCTAGAGATGCCATGCATGCCTAAGGTCCACATGGTTTTCATCCGATGTGCAGATCACTTTTGTCCTTTGATGCATAGAAACATTTGGTTAAAAAGCAAATGCAGACCAGGATCACCTTAAAAAAAAGGCAAGGCGACCAAATTCACCTTGGGTTTGTAGGCTAGCTCTGTGTCCTGTCGCCTCTTTAAGAAACCTACCTGTATTTGTGAAACCTTCCTCAAAAAGTAGCCAGTGTATACTTCAGATTTATTTATTTATTTATTTAAAGAGTTTTATATAGCGCAAACAAGATCTTCACAGATATCAGAGCGCTTTACATAGACGGGTACATGAGGGAGCAAAGTCAAACAGGCAAATCAAGCTTTACATAGAAGGGTGCAAGGGGGAGCATATTCAGACGAGTAACTCAATAAATCACAGTATAATAGTACTACTAAGTGACACAACCACTCATGTGGATGATAAAACAACTCATACAAATAAGTCAAGAATCAAACATGTAATACAGAACGGTGCAAGGTGTTAATGGGATTCGAAATAGTAGCTCAAGTGTATTTAGCCATGAGGATAGCTTTTACTTCTTTTTTAAAGAGTGTAATGGAGGAGATCAGCCTGGTTTCGGGAGGGAGTGAGTTCCAGATCCTAGGCGCCATTCCTGAGAAGGAGCGCTTGTATGTTTTTTCCTTCCGAAATCTTCGAGGTTTTAGCAGGAGATTGTTTGTGCCTCTCGTGTTTCTAATTCCCCCAGAGATTGTCAACTTCTGAGCGAGGTAGCCGGGTGAGTTTAGGTGTACCGCCTTGTGTGTCATGCAGGCGATTTTCAGCTGTATTCTGCCTTCAAAAGGCAGCCAATTCAGGGATTTCAGGTCAGGGGTAATGTGGGAGTACTTTTTTGACCCAGTGATGAGTCTCGCTGCAGCATTTAGAGAAGCTTTTAGTGGTGCGGTTGTAGTTAGGGGGAGTCCGCAGAGGGCGGTGCTGCCGTATTCAATTTGTGGGATGACTAGTGCTTGTACTGCATTTTGGAAGTCTTTGGCCGGGAGGTAGGGTTTGAGTTTCCTCAGAGTATTGATCTGGAAGTTCGCTCCCTTTGTTGCCTTGCTGATATGTTGCTGCATGTTGAGATTAGTGTCGAGTGTTATGCCTAAAGATTTTGCTGAGTCCACGATGGTGGGTTGGACATTGAGTGCGGTTAGGAGTTTAAGCCAATGTTGAGTGGTTGATATCTTAGCTGGAGGTGAGATCAGAAGGAACTCTGTTTTCAGGGCATTGAGTTTGAGGTGGTTATCGGCAAGCCAGGATTGGGTGCAACTGATCGTTGTGTTCAGGAGCAGGATGTCATTGGGTGATTGTAATTTGAGGTAAAGTTGGGTGTCATCAGCGTACATGTGAAAGCGTACATTGGATGCTTGTAGCAAGGTGGTGAGAGGCTCCATGACTAGGTTGAACAAAGTTGGGGATAGAGAAGATCCTTGGGGGACGCCTAGCGTTACAGGTATTGGCGAGGACATCAGGTTGTTGCTCTTGAATTTTTGCGACCTGTTGTGAAGAAAGGAAGTGAACCACTTGAGGACAGTTCCAGATAGGCCCATTCTTGTGTTTAGTAGTTCTAGTAGATTCTCATGTTTGACGGTGTCGAATGCTGAGGAGAGATCAAGAAGGATGAGGAGGCAGGTGTCGTTTTGGTCTAGCATTTGAAGTGCGTCGTCAATTATGTGAGTCATAGCAGTTTCTGTGCTGTGTCCTGCTCGGAAGCCTGACTGGTG
This sequence comes from Lissotriton vulgaris, assembly GCF_964263255.1. Taxonomy (NCBI): domain Eukaryota; kingdom Metazoa; phylum Chordata; class Amphibia; order Caudata; family Salamandridae; genus Lissotriton; species Lissotriton vulgaris. Next base: position 215,979,374 of record NC_141688.1, on the reverse strand, counting down.
AGGGTTGAGGAGATCGAATTGCTCAATGTGTTTAGACAATTGTAGTTGTGCGCATTTTTCCAGCAGTTTGGCGAGAGTGGGGATATTGGTGATGGGACGGTAATTGTTGAGATCCGAGGGGTCGGCTGTAGGTTTCTTTAGTAGAGGTGTGACCTGGCCAACTTTGAGGGAGTTGGGTATGCTGCCTTGTTGGAGAGAGCTGTTGATAATTTTAGTCCAGAGAGGGAGAAGAAAAGGGGTAAAGTCTTTTACTGCGGAGGCAGGGAGGGGGTCCGTGAGGTGATTGGATGGTTTCAGGGTGCTGAGCAGTTTGCCAATTTCTTCTTCCGAGTATATGCTGAAGGTTGACCATGTAGCATTGTTTTTTGGTTCAGTGGGTGCTAGGCATTGGGGTTTGGAGTAGAGGCTTGCGTCAATGAGGAGATCGCTTTTTATTTTGTCGGTTTTTTGGATAAAGAAAGCAGCGAAGTCTTCACAGGAGGGTGCCTCACGCCCAGTGTTTAGTGGTTGCGGTTGCTCTTTTGATTGTGACTTGATTAGCTCGAACAGTTTTCTCGGGCGGTTTTTTGCTTGGTCGAGTTGGAGGCTGAAGAAGTCCGATTTTGAGCGTTTTATTTTCCTGAAGTAGGCGTTTCTCTTTTTCTTCAGATCTTTTAGGTGCATTGCAGAGGGGGCTGATCTCCAGGTCCGTTCTGCCATTCGCATGTCTCGTCTATCTTCGTTGAGACTCCCGTCGTACCATGGTTTGGAGATTTTAGTAGAGACTCTTTTTAGCTGCATAGGTGCGACCTCATTAATTATAGAGGTCATAGCATTGATATAGTGGTCAGTCAGAGTTTGGACGTCCGTGGCGCCTGTAGGTGGGAGTAAGAGATTGCAACTGTTAGGGGGCAAAGAGCCTGGTTTGAGTTTTTTCAAGTCTCTTTTCCAGACTTTGGGCTTGGAGAGTTGAGCCGGGATGACTTTGACTTTTTCATTGATAAAGAATGTGATAATATAATGATCTGACCAGTCACAGGGTTGGATGGATTCGAGTTGGATAGATTCCTCTTTGGAGATGATCAGGTCGAGGGTAGAGCCTTTCTTGTGGGTTGGGCTGTTGCATATTTGGGTGAGGTTAAGGGCAGCGAGGAAATTTTTAAGACCATTTACCACCGCGTCGTTGCGGTCATTCCAGTGGAGATTGAAGTCACCAAGGTATATTTGGGTGAGCTGCCGTCCGGAGTTGGTTGAGATCATATCCATGATTTCTTGGGAAAAGGTGAGATTGTCCCTGGGTGGGTGGTAGATGCTGTGAAGAGAGCATATCGGTTTGCCCTCACTAATGATGTCGAGGCAGATGTATTCCCAGGATGTAGGGGATGGTAGGGATGTGGAGTTGACTTTCTGAACAGAGAGGTTGTCCCTGTAGATGCATGCGATTCCACCACCTATTTGGCCTTTTCTGTCGAGCCTGATAATGTGATAGTTGGGAGGGACCAGAATGTCCATTATGGGTGTCGAGGATTCAGTTAGCCACGTTTCAGTCAGGACGATAAGATCAAGGTCCTGTGATAAGAGTAGTTCAGCAATGGCGGCGGAATGTTTCGTGGCCGATCTGCAGTTGAGAAGAGTGCATTTGAGGCTGGGTGTGTAGAGGGTGTTAGATGATTCTATGGAGAGAGGGATTTTTCTAAGGTTATCGGGGATAGAGGATCTGCTGTTTAGTGTAGGTGGTCTAAGGGGATTTGGGTGTATTGTGGGAATGTTGCGGTGTGGTGTGGTTGAGTGAGGTTCGGGTGTTGGGTCATAGGAGCGGAGAAGGGCGAGTGTGTCGAGGTCAGAGGAAGAATTGTGGGTGCGGCGAGGGCGGTTGTTGCGATTAAGAACTGGGATTGAGGTCGGATTGGGGTGGGTTAGCTGAGCGCGAGAGTTAGTCGGAGGGGTGCAGTACAAAGTAAAAGGCAGGGGCCATGCCTGACCACTCCCTTCCTCCTATTCTACATCAACGTAGAGGTAGCAATAGTAGTTTACTGGTGAAGGAGCATGCAATGCCAATAGTTTCCCTTTTTCTACAGGCCTTGAAGGCTGTAACTTCATACTGCAGGATCTTTCGGACTATAAAAAAGCAGTACCCACTTCCCCTCCGCCGTCGTCTACCACACCTCCCCATCCCTCTCTAGTTTCAGTGGACCACTGGCCAATCCTGCAGCACAAAGTGGCCAGCCAGTTGCAAAAGGGCCAATAGATCGAATGCCAGTGGACTGGGGCTTGTGGTCAAACCTTGATCTCCGGGTCCTGAATTGGTTCCTCAGGAAGGCCCTATTTAGGATGTCGTCCCGGGCTCAGGGTTGTATTGACGCACAAGCTCAAACACTGGACGATGTCTTTTGACTTGCAGAATGTGTACTTTCATATTCTGATCCTGTGGCTTCACTGGTAGTACTTGAGGTTTGTGATGGGTTCTATCATTACCACTTCAGTGCTTCATTTTGGATTGACCTCAGCAACTCAAATCTTTACAAAGGTGAAGGTGGCTCATCTCAAGACAGTCAAGGATAGCCGTATTCCCCTACATGGAAGACTGGCTGATCAAGGCTAGTTCTCCCGAGTTGGTGTTCTGTCACCTACAGGTTACAGTGTCCCAGTTCAATACCTCAGCCAAAATGTCATATAGAGCTTAAAGTGCCTCCTATTCATAAGGGCAGTACTAAATACCATCTCACTCGGAGCTCTCTCTTCTAGTATATAGTACATTCAGCATTTGATTCTGATGTTCCGGATGGAGGCGTGAGTCTCAGTTACTTGATCTGTTGGCTTCCTGCATCCACCTGGTAACTCATGCATGCTGGATCATGAGGACTCTGCAGAGGTGTCTCTGCAGATGGTGGTTGCAAAATCCCAGAGATATGGATGAATCCACTGTGATCTCCAAGGATGGTGCAGTTGTTAAGGTTGAAAAACAAGATGACTGTCACTAAAACGACCATTCTCTTTCCCCTACAGTGGTGGCCATGTTTGTAATCAATTCTTCCTCTTAAGGTGGAGAATGCATTTAGGGGTCTGGAGGTTAAGAGGTCTCTGCGCCCAGAATAGCACAGTTGTCACAACAGTATGCTGAAAAGGAGGGTGATCCAGTTGGCACTCAAGACTTTTCTCCTAGCATTTTGTGTTTAGTCGGTGCAGCTCTTAACCAACAATTTGTGGTACCTCACATTACAGGTGTACGCGGGGTCTGGACTTTCTTCCTAAGAGCACAGACTCTGGAACTGTGTACATCAGCACTGCCAGTTGTTGGTGGTCCGTCACCTAGCAGGTTAGCTGAATACCAGGCCCCAAAGTCTCGGTCTATATAATCTTGCTGGCCCAGAGTGGCATTACCAGTCTGATGTGGTGAAGACCTTTTTGCCTTATGGGGCCCATTTCACTGGGGCCTCTTTTCTGCTCATGACCATGCCTACTGTCTAACATTTGGAGCCCTAGTCCAATATCTATTGCAGGGAGCTTTGAGAAATGAGTTAGTCAGAAATTAGGATTCCTGTCCACTACGCCTTTTCCCCATACATTTTATTCAGAGGTAGATTCACCATTGCTGGCCCAAGTCATTCTTATTACCCTTGACTGGCCTGTTGATTGCGACCCCTCCATCTTCCACTTAAAGTGCATTTGTTGTCCTAATCAAGGGGCCAGGTCCTTTACCCTAATCTTTACGGTCTACACCTACATGCCTGTAAATTGAGCATACCTTTCAGATACTACAGGAAGTGGTGGATGTGTTACTTTTGGCATGTTGCTCTTCAAAATTTGTTTACATGGGGAGATGGAACAAGTTTGTTTCCTGGTGCACCAAGAGCTTGATTGACCCTTAAAAAAATCCCTTTCAAATTTACTACAATGTACACTGTTCTTGGCACAACAAGAGTGAGCAGAGGCTACTGTCCAGGGATATCTCTAGGCGCTGTACAATATCATGTGTCTACCAGATCAACCCTCCTTGTTTTTTAAGTCTCTGTTGGTAATGAAGTATCTGATTGTACTGAAATGTATCCACAATGTCCTTGTATAATGCCTCAGTTGGTCCCTAGTTGATACTGGTATCTCTTCTTGGGATGAGTTTGAGCACATGCATAGTTGGTAGGATGAACCTTTTAAAACTGATTTCCACGTTAACATTACCTCAGCTTGCCAGGTTAGCGAGCTGCAGGCTTTGTCGGTTTGTGATTGTTTCCATTCATGTTGCTGATAATCTATAGCTGATTTCCTTCCAAAGGTAGTATCCTCTTGCCATCTGGGGCTGTCTAACACTATTACATCCTTTTTCCCTTCATGTCACCTCACCGAGAAATAGGAGAGGAGAAGTTACACAGACTTGACCTGCTTCTCGTAGTCCGCTGTTACGTTGCCCAAGCAATTGCATTTTGTTCAGACCACAAGCTGTTTGTCAGTACACTGACAGTAAATAAGGAAAATCAGTGCAAAAGTGATCCCAGTCTTGCTGGATCATTCTATGTATTAAGATCTGTTATGCGCCAACCAAGGAAGAACCACCTGAACGTATCAATGCTCATTTCACCAGAGCAAATTCCTTCACCTCAACCCTTGCTAGAGGGATATCCAACGGACATCTGTAAGGCAGGTGCACGGTCCTTTGTCTACAGTTTCACCATACACTATTACTTGGAGGTGAGAAGAAATTATCATTTTCCAGGCCTGTCCTACACTATTTAATAATTTAGTTCTCCAGTCCTACCACCCGAGGAGGATATTGCTTTGGAACCTAGTCATAGCTGAGAAACCAAAGTAGAAGTATCCATAAGAAAAAAGATACCTTTGGTAGCGATCTTTCTAGTTGATACTCTTATCTACCTGCAGATTCCGCACAAATTGTCCCTCCTTCCCTCTCTTGAGAACCCTACTGTGCTTCCTAATAAGATACCAAGTTACTGTTTGCGTTTCACTAATGGCTTACTGACAGTCAGTCGTCTCAATAACTCCTCTGAAGTGTCGGCAAAAATAAAGTTGAAATTGCTTCGAGGTGCCGCTTCTGGAACTATATTGCCCAGTCATGTCCTCACCACCCCGTGCCAGATGTTGAATGCAGTCTGCACCCTGATACCAGCACCGGACAGTAATTGCAGAGGTTTCCGGACCACTCTGACAGCTTGGGGATGTTCAGAGGTGAGGATTAGGCAGATAGAGAATCAACGAGAAAGATAGTTTCCAAACGTAAGTAGCTTTTTCTTCTGTTAAGGTTTCCACAAAACTATTTGTAATTACATTTTCATTTCATGTGTAGAAGGTGTGGAGAGAGTGCGCTTAAGGCGCCACACAACTCTGCTTAGAACAACTCTGTAGTTTAGTTACATTGTGACATTTGGACTAGTGCCTCGTGGTCTGAATCATAGAAGTAACCGTACGCCTACATTACATTTAGGTTTTCTAATAGCATCACTTATGTTCACGTCACTGACGGCCAAAATGGGAATTTGCATTTGCAAATTGATTTACTCACTCTTCAAACTATCAGCATGGGAGAATTTACTGTGTTGATAAATGTGCTCATCTGGAGTTTTATGGGCATTTGCCAAAGTACGTTAACTCCCACATCCTGGAAAGGTTGGTGATATTTGCAAAGATTTGACAGATTAATTCCTTCCAAGCATGCAGATGGGGACTTACTCCTGCCAAGTACAGGAATAAGTACTCACCCAAGTGTGGCAGGGACGAAGGAACATTGTAATAATTGGTGGAAATATAGTAGAGGTGGGAAATAAATTCTGTTCCGCCGGTGGAGTGTGCAGTGTGAACTCTTAGCTTTACGCTTGTAATGGGGAATTCCGGACAAACTCTGCTAACCGCCGCAGGTACAGTAGAAAATCTACCCACACAGCAGTAAAGAAGCGGTGCTCGCTTGCTCACCGCGTGGTGCCAGTCATGATGATTATGCTTCATGGAACAAGCTCCCGCTGCTAAAAATGAGCACAACATGCCGTTTACACCCAATGTTTTGTGAAACTCCATGGAATCTCTGCGTTTTCATGTTACTCCCCGAGTTGTGTCCACCCCTAGATTATAAAGGGGTTTCTTCACAGGGAACACATACACTTTGTTTTTGTATCTGCATGCAGAAATATAGACTGACTATCCATCCATAAGCGTAAATGTTTACAAGTTAAGAAAGCAAGAGTCTCAAGTTTTTAGAAGCACTCTTAGAATTAGTGAATTCAAGGAAAACTGAGTCTTTATGCAAAATCCTGAGCAAATGGGTTACACTCCTTGTGTCTCAAAATCCTATGCTCTGTAATATACCAGTTTGTGTAGGAAACACCCATGCTGCAATGATTGTCCCCCTTTAAGGGGTCTTCTGGTGAATGATGTCACAGTAGATCTCAAAACCCAGGCTGATGTCATCAAAGGCTCTGCCCCAAGAACCACGGCACAAGAATGAGTTTGAGCTTTATTCACAAACCATGTCATCCCAAACTAGAATCCGGAATTACCCTCTTACTAACATTTGATTACATCACCCACACTACATCCCCATCAAGAAACAATGTTCACTAACACAATTTACAATTTACATTACGTTTGATTACAAGAACTAGTCTGCTAGCAACTCATACAACTTACCCCTCACCTCCCCTATCCTATAAACAGTGTAATAATCTTTTAACCATAAACGCAAGATCCGCCTACGTTTTCCATTTGATAATTCAGTCTTAAGAACTTCAACAATATCCATTTCTATAGAAGGTGTAGATGAAGAATCTTCCAGTCCTCCGCACCACCACCGACATGAAATGATGCACTTAATTTGAGTGTTACTCCAGCCTAACTGATCATCTGAGTACACAAACTTCTCTGTACATCGCTTTGTGTAGTGATTGAACTTTTTCTTTCCTCATCACTCCAAAGTCTCTTGTTACACATCATTTAGCTTGCTTGTTGATACTAGATGAGAAGGGACAGAATATTCAAACAACCAGTAAAATCCATCAGTACCATGTGCTTGGCATTTTCCTCAGCACTAACCCATCTAACTGCTACACAGTTGAGATTCCACACTCTACTATCACTCAATCTTACAGCCCTCCGAAGAACTTCTGCAGCTACCCTTGACTCATAGAATTGATCTTCTCCCTTGTACTCCACATGAGCATGTGTGTGGCTCCAGGGAGGGTAGGATGAGTCGGCGCTATGCTGAATAGGGGATCTGCATTTGGAGTAGTGGGAGGAGTAGTCCCCTGACCCTGAATGGGTCCATCCCTGCCTAGGTGCATGCTGGCTCCGCCCCCCTTTTGAGTGTCTGATGACAGAGCCCCAACCTGACAAAGGGGAAGAGGAGCCCTGTAAACAGTGTGCTCCCAAACCCCCCCCCCCCCCCCGTCCCCCCCGAACCAGTGGAGGCTGGTTCCCTAAGCCCTATACCAGCGCAGACAAACGAAAATGCTGTATAAGTACTGGGGCTGTGACCCCATGTTTTGGTTGTGCTTCCTTGTGCTAGGGGGACTTGCTGCTGCTGGGCCCTAGGAGGAACCGTCATGAAAGACTGCCTCCCTTCTGGAGGACCCTGAGAGCTGGCCTGCCTGGACCCAGCCTTTTGCCCTGAAACCTTTTTGGGGGCTTAAGCGCCTCATGAGCACTGCGATCATCTTCTTCATTGTCCCAGGATAAGAGAAACTTTGGTTGCAGGCAGCGCTGGGCCAGAGGGAATCTTGGTGTGGGCATTCCCCTCTGCGCTGCGGGAAGGACGCGGAAGCCCATCCCGCTGGTTTTGTGCTCCTGTAAGTGGAGTAGCATAAAGGCGGGGAGCCCACCCCGCCTTTATGCTACTAGATGCTTCCTTGCCGCCTCGTAGAGAGAGAGGGGCGGGTCCCGAGAGGCCCCAGGAGAGGGGCCGGTCGAGGAACATTATCGGTGCCTGTCCCGCCTTCACCCTGTGACCAGAGGAGTCTACCAGGAACCCCAGTGAGTGGGGTTTCATTGAGAGCATTGCGGGTGCTAAAATTGGGCACAGTTTGCCAGTGCTGTGGTTTCTCCAGCTGACCCGCCCGTTGGAGGGCAGCTGCAATGTGAGGTTATTTGTGTTTGGCAGTCCCGAAAAAGGACTCCAGAGGCTGGTCTAATTTCTCTAGCCGCACCGCAGGAGCGCGGGCAGCTGAAACAACGGGCATGTTTGCTTGATGAGGAAGGGGTGAAACGCACCACACGCCCCGCGTATTGTGTACAGTAGTTTGCTGCATTAGTAGCAAAGGGGCCAGTGGAAGGCCCCAGTTACGCCCTGACATTTTGGACAGAGGGCATTTGAGCCCCAGTGGAAGGCCAGTTGGCCTGGGGTCAGGTGTTGTACCTGTGTGTACCAGGAGGACGCAGGGCCCTAAAAGGTGATGTATGCACCTAGTGAGTGTCACTAAGGTGTCCTCCTCATTGTGATCTATTCGTAATGTGTTTTTAGGCCTAATGTGTTGCTGACCTAATGCGTTTATGTTGCAGTTGATAATGCTATGTACAGTATTTTACCAGTAGTCACTGGTTGTGTTTTATATGTGCTACTAGTGCTTTCTAAAGGTTCTGGCACTGGCCCGAATGTCCAGGTCATGTATATAATCCACTGTGAATATTGCTTAGTACCAGTTGGCACAGTGTATTTTGTGTGATTATGTTTCTAATGTGTTTAAAATACAAATGCTATTTTTTATATAACCTTATGTGGAGTTTCTTTTGTGGTGTGTCTAGTGTGTTGCTGCTGTGTGTTGCGTAAACGCTCTACACATTGCCTCTGGGATAAGCCGGACTGCTCGTGCCAAGCTACCAAGAGGGTGAGCAGGGGTTATCTTCAGCATATAACTCCCTTGCCCTGACTAAAGTGGTGGTTTCTGCTGGCTTAGGCGCCAGCCCTAGCCAACCAGAAATCCCAATTCTAACAAACACCCACTGTTGCAGCACTTTAATTTCAACACACTTGCTTTTGTTTTTGTCATTAGAAAATGTATTTTACTTTTTAAGCACGCTTCTGATTTTTATCCCTAAACACTTCCACATGCCAAAAGCTGAAATAAGGATTAAACAACCATAGAAGGGAACTTTTGTACTAGGACATTTTACTCTAATAATTTCAGAAAGGGACACCCAGGTAGCCTGATGAATGCCATACTCTGTATGCTCACGCGTTGGTAATTTCCAATCTTCATTTCCCGTAATCATTAGGTAGATCATTGTTAATATCCCTGTAGTATCGGTCATTTCATTATCACTCAAATTGTACAGCGATGTAGTCCTTTGCATGACTTCTGCTCTATGAAACTGGTGCTGAATGTAAATTGGACTCCAGTATCATTCAATTTGTTGACGGGTAAACCGACTTTTATGATCTCTGGCCTGCATGAAAATATGAGCGTCGGAGTGTGTAGGTTGGCATGGATGGAGGCTCCTCACCCTGACAAAAGTGTGGCTATCGGGCGACGTTCCCACTCTGGCCGGAGTTTGGGGCAGTATTGTGAATACTCTGGTATGCATCCTGAGTGTGTCTACTAAAGGTACACGTTGTAATATACTTATCCCCCCCCCAGTCATCTAGTAGTGAACAGGACTTTAATAATGGATCTGTATCATGAAGAAGGCCAGCATAGGCTGAAACATGTCGATATATGCAGACAGGGTAATAGAGATGTAGCTTCTCAGATATACCCGCTCATTAATTTTTTTTGACCCTGCTAAGGGGGCCCATAATAAATAGAGATGGGGGCACCAACTTAGACCTTTTTAAATATTGTCTCTCTCTGTAATCTGGATTCCTCTCATGAAAAAGATGCACGCCACCCCGAGTGTTGGTATGCGCCAGGGTGTTTTAGCGGCCCTCAGATGAAGCAAGCCACTATATAGAGGGTGAGGGCAATTTTAACTGCCCTGTAGGTTTTCAGTAGGTTTTTCCTCCCTTACTGTCTTTATTTCCTATATTTCCAGTTCTCTATGAGGTAAACTGCTCCCCCGTCATGCACCCCCCTCCCTTTTTTTGGTCTTCCCGTTTGTTGAGTTCTGTGGTCTGGTTGGTAGAGCGAGGGAAGGCTTACTCTCATAAGGTTGGTGTTTAGGAGCGTGAAACAACATAAATTAGAGTAATGACCTAGTTCTGTGAAATATGCACTGGTCCGAGAATATCTATCACCACACACTCCCAAGTATCATGAGGGATTGCAATTACCCACATAGGAGGCTTCAGGGTCTTCTGCGATTTATCAGCCACAAAGCATAAATTGTACTTCCTTAGCATTCTTTCCACCATGTTGTCGACACCCTGCTCTCAATGAAACCCCTTGACAGCTAGCTTGGATCTTGGAATACCAAAATGGCCCATTGTAACTATCTTTTTCTAGAACAACTTAGATGGCAAAATCTTTTCACCTCTCTTCACAAAAAATGTATGTCAATCGACACTACTTGTTGTACTTCCCAAAATGCTTCTTAGTTGTACTCAAGTTATCCTTGCAGGGTTAACCATCACTCACATACTTCTCAATCTCTTGTAATAATTCAACTTTATGGCTGAAAACCTACTATCCTGTACAAATGCCACCTGGATTGCATTCCAAATATCATCCATACATTTCTGTAGAGGGGTTGTCCTCATTGGGAGGAAAACATCAAAGGTGATGGAGAAATGCTTGCAAACTGAGACGGCACGGTGGGCAAAAGAACAATGGATTTGAATGCTACTTCGAGTCATTACCAGTGGTTAGACAAACTACGAGCACTCCTCCAGTCACTTGTTGCACGTTTTTTGAGAGGAAGTTGGCAATGACGTTTTTCTTTCCGTGGTACGTAACTAAATTCATAAAATGTTGCAATCGCATTGATATTCTAGCAAATTTAACAGGCTAATTCTCTACCTTCTGCGGTTAACATTTTTACCATGGGTTTGCATCACTCCTGATAACGAGTGATACAGACGGTCAAAAATATTCCAGTGTCCTTCAAGAATTTCACACCCCATAATGGACATTTTTTCTTCTGGAAGAGTAAGCAATCACCTCCTTGACACCTCTATCAGTCTGCAACAAACTGCGCCCTGTCTCTTGCTATTGGCAATTCTATTTATAATATTGGTAGCCGCAGGATCCAAACCCTCTGGTGCAGAAGAACCCACAATAGCATTTTTAACTAAATTTAATTATTTTTGGCCCACAAGTTAACAAAAAAGTATTCTTTTTGTAAAAAAAAATTAACATTCTTTTTATTGAATTCTCATGGAAAATATACAACTTACAAAACCATAACCATGGTTGCACATACAGCAATCGTAAGATATCCAGTCATTATATCTTCAATGGATACATACACCAATAGGCGAGAAAACAAAGGATCTAATGCAATGGTACAGTAATTCATACCTCTTCTCCCCCCACCCCCGAAGTAGAGAAATCCAAAGCCCAGTTCATGCTTCTCTCAGAAAAATGTTATATTCTTGAGCAACTGTCTTATATGACACGTTTTCTCCGCAAAGGTTAGAGCATATCTTGTGTAAATCTAAGACGGGCCTAAAAAGGATTGTATATTAGCAATCGCATCAACCAAATCTTATTTTGTTTTCACCCCATCTTCACAAACAACGTGCCCTAAATACATCACGCTACGTTTTGCAGACTTACCCTGTGATTACTCCACATTAAGTCTCTTATGCTTAAGAATATGTACAATTTCTCTTACATTCATTTTCTTTCTTCTCACTACTAAAGCTTGGACAAGTCTGATTATCGACATATTGGAAAAATTTGATTCTCAAATTATTTCCAAACAAGTGAAACATTGCGTGCTGAAATACTTCAGCAGCCAGCCCAAAGGGAATCGGCCTGTACTAGAAGTAACTATCAGGTGTTATTTCTGACTGGTTTCCAGAGGCTTCACGTGATATGTGGAAGATTAATAGAAAATTGAGAACATTTGGTAAACTTACCCACTGCTATCAATTCCACAAATCTTGGTAAAGGAAATCTTTTGATAATGATATTATTTTGTTCTCAAAAGTATGCACTCCTTTTTTCTTTGCTGTTACTCGCTATAAACAAAGGGACATTCAATCCGAAGCAGCCACAGGCTCAGGTGTATGTGCGTGCATTCATTTCCCTAGATAATTAGATACTACCTCCCTCAAAAAATTTAGAATTTGTCTCTCCTAATGCCTTTTTTGTTTAACTTCCTTCAACAACCTATGCTCAAAAGTACTCCTTGTTCCTATACTGCCATTAAAAACATTAGGAAATTTCTGCAACCTAGATTTCCCCGTATTCTCACCTTCACAATCCATACCTATTTTGTACTATTTTTGTACTATTGAAATACAAAACAATGTGAAGATTGCCTTGGCCATATCATCCCAAAACATATGGTCTTTTCTTATTCACATGTAACTTACTAACAATTTTCCTGTTCTTTGATCTAAACCCAAATGTTGTGTTTCTTAACATATCAGTCTCCTCACTATATTCTTCCAATATGAATGTCCGGTGCACAGTCTTACTTCAATCATCTTTACAAACGTATCCTACCACACCACTACATTCACAGCTGTGTAAGGAGAGCAGGAATCTGAATCTATTTTTAAACCAACCCTTTGATGGCGATGCAACACTCCGTATTGTTTTCTTTTCAATAATTGTTGTGCTGTTCCACATCCGTGTGGCTTTCTCATTCATAACATTTCTTTACAAGGGCATTTAACACACAATTCTGTCATTTCTTTTTATGCATACTTTTGCATAAGTCACCTCACACAATACATTTCTGTTTAAGAACTGAATACAACATGCTGTATGCAAACTGTATGACAACTAATCCTTGGTATCACACCTATAACATCTAGGTGCTTACCTATACTATCCATACCCAATTTATGCCCCTGATAAGTGAATTTTATTGCTTTGATTCAGCACCCTTCCAGTTGCATCATAAACACTATCTTTGGTCTCAAACTTCATTCAACACATTTTCACACCCTCAAGGCATTTCTGCTTTGTAAACAATAGCTAAAATGTATTTTCCTTTTAATCTATAGAAGTTTCGAAGTTGTAGTATTTTGAAACATACATTTCAACTTCATCTAAAAGATCTTCTCCTAAACCTTCAAATTTACACTTGATGGCCATGTTCCTTATTGCTGTGACATAGTTATCAGTTGGCTCTTGCCTTTCCTGTTTAATCTGAAAATGTAAACTTTTGTAGCAACATAATTATCACAATTTAGAAGTATACCATTAAATAATTAGGATCAGCAGATGGAGCTCCTTTGATCATCTCATTATAAACTTGAATTTCCTGAGGTACTGCATAATGTGGTAAGCTTCTTTTTCCTTTGCAAGACTGACATTACACCCCTACGTTGATGTCAGAAAAATACTATTTAGAAAGTTATTTCCTCCATTCTATAGACGGTTCGCCACAATTTTGCCAGAATACTTGAGGGAGGGCTAATTGAGACATTTCTACTAATTTAATTTTCTTTCTCCATGGAATTGGTCAAGACTTCCAAAAATATGTAACATATGGAAAAAAAAGCAGATGTAAAAATTGTAATCGCACTGCAGAGGACATCCATTATAGAAGTGCCTTGACCATTGGGGGCTCCAATATTACCAGCTGGTGAAAAACAAATATTACCTGTGTACTCCCAAATGTTAATACAAAAATAAATGGCAGCAGGGAATGTTGAGGAAATCTGGCCTGAAATCCTTGGCTCCCTCACAAAGTAGTGAGACATTGAATTCCGAATTTTGAAAATTACTCAAAGAGCTTTTTTCCGTCATTGACTCTGCTTCGAAATGGCTCCTGCTAAGAAAGGGGTTAGAAGAAGAAAGGCAGATCTGCCATCAATGAGGTGGTTACCAGGGAATACACAATCAATGTCCACAAACAAATCCATGGAGTTTGGTTCAAGCGGCGTGCACCCCGTGCTCTGAAAGCAATTCGTAAATTTGCAGTTAAGGAAATGGGAACTCCAGATGTGCGCATAGACACCAGGCTGAACAAAGCTGTTTGGCCTAAAGGAATCGGGAATGTTCCATACCGCATGCGTGTGCGCTTCTCCAGGAAACGCAATGAGGATGAAGATTCACCCAATAAGCTATACACATTGGTCACTTACGTACCAGTCACCACATTTAAAGGTCTCCAGACAGTTAACGTTGATGAAAACTGAAGTTCTTCTGTGTTGAAATAAAAGTCAAAAAATTAAAAAAAATAAGAAAAAAAAAAGAAAATTACTCTAAGACTAAAGAATGCTTCCAGAAAGTGGTTTCTACCAGCACTTGTGACCATATCTTGAACTTGTGCATTCATGTGTATGCAAAGGTGTTATAATTGACATAATAAATTCTGTGTCTGCTACAGCAGGTTGGAATTCTATTACAAATCTCCACAAAAGGTATCCTTCTTGTTTAAACTACAAATCATGGATAATCCCCAATGTATATTGAGTGTATGATTAAAATTAATAATAGTGTGGGTGTCTGGAGGTAATGGTCCTAGAAAGAGTGTAGGACTATTACCGCCATAGACACGCCGCTGTTTTAAATTTTTCAGAATGCTTCATATATTTCCTACCTCTCATCCCCTTCAAGACTCTGGATTACATTTAAGAGTTTTTGGTACACCTTTAAAAGTTTCCAGTCAACAATCCAAAGCACAAGAATATATTTGAGCCTGGAGAGCACAGCTCCCGCTGCAGTGTCCACCTACTGTGTTACTTCTCCTCTCTGCCCCCATGTCATGCTAACCCAGAATCGGAAACACCTACTTACTAATGTTCTTTTACAACACACACATGACAGTATTTATTAGGATAATTGTTAGAGATCCGTGACTGTGAGAAGAGAGCTGTTTATTTAATTCTCTACACTACCTTTAAAGTGTTGTAACCACTCGCACTGTATTCATTTGTTTTTAAAAAAACGTTCAGCATTGTAGCCATATATTGTTTTTGGTCCTTGATGGAATGAGCTATAGGTAGGTCAAGAAGAGTCAACCGTACTCTTCTATAGTGCCTCTAGTTGTAATATGGTAAACCCCTTTATTGTGACTAGTAAGCTAAATATGTGATAATGGCTTTGTTTTTCAGGTGAGAGAAAGATTGCGTGTAGCACTAGAAAGGTGTAGCTTATTGGAAGAAGAACTCGGAGCTACTCATAAAGAAGTAGGTCTCTTTGATACCTATAGACATTTAGTTAATTTTAATACATTGATTTCATAGAAGTCGTTATATGTACTTAATTGTATTTAACGTATTCTTTTCCTATTTATGAACACATTTTCATCCCAGAACATACTTTATAAATTTTTTTCCACAGAGAGCCAATATCCCTTAAAAGTAACATTTTTGCATGTGATTTGCTCTTTTTCCAAATGTATTGCTGTTGGGCATTTCCATACCTCTGGGCAAGGAGTATCACTTTCTATCATTTATCTTCTTCCACACTCATTGTAAGCTACAATGTGAACTCGCCCCCAATGCATGTACTGTCACCACTTTGACTCTACACCTCCTAAGCTAAACCCCTCAGCATAATATGAAAGCATGAAAGAATTACATTCTTATAAAGCACAATACAGCCACCCATGGGATTTTTGTCACTAGACTCTGTAATAGAAAAAGGAAGTGTAACTGATTTTATAAGGTTGTCGCTATGTAACACCTGAGAGCATACATCTAGCACAACTAGTAGTTGCAGACCTTTAAAAGTGTATTAGACATATGATACAAAGCATAATTTCTATTTTTTAGTGATACTGTTGGGTTTCTTGTAGCCCCTCTTGTTTGTTTAGTGTACCTAATCCTATGAGGTTCAAATGATTTAAAAGCGTATAATCTAAGTGTTCTAAAAGCATTTGCACTTCATACATGCATATAATCGATTGCAAAGCTGCTGTAGCTCTTTCTCCTTCTATTATCAATTTTTAGATAACATTATGAATTAATATTCCTTGTAGTGCACCAGAGCATTATCAACTTCGCTATTTTTATCTAGTTTTCTTATTATGCCTGTAATAGTGTGTGGTGTATTGTATGTATTTAGGCAATGTTACTTTCGGAAATAATCAATTTGTATGAAAAAAGAATAAGAAGTGATCTTTGTAGAAAAGTTGAGTAAGGTTTGAGAGCTTTTCTAAACAGTAAAGATTATTTTGTTTTCTAAATGAGTGGAAGAGCAATTCGCCAGTATTGGGATATCTTTCATAGATTCACATGTATTAATCATTCCCCGTCGTCCTAGTTGAAGTTCCACGGTACATAAAAAAGCAAAATCTCCATGGTATATCAGTAGTATAGCTAAAAGATCCATAAGAAGTATTATATCATAGAAATCAATAGGAAAAAACCTGTCACTTTAATAACTTGTTAAAGGCATTGGATATAGTCCAAACTGCAGCCAATCAGGCGACAGCACCCTCTAGAACCTTCTCCCCAGAGGCTCAGACTTTCAGATTTTCTACCTCCCGTTGTGTGAAGGAAGTCTCCCTGAGCTTTTCTCAGTACTTCAACTCTTTCTACAGGAATTCTTCACAACATCTTTACTATAATGTCCGCTACAAAGAGATCACTCTTCAGACACTGTTAGTCTTGTGGGAAACTACAACTTTATTCTGAGGACCCACACAAAAAGTGCATCTACGGCCTCCACCCTGACCATCAGGTGAGATATTGTAAAATATGTAGGACGTTTCCTCAAAAGAAGAGGGGCGTCTTCTTCTGTTGCTGCAGAAGCTCAAGACAGTGGATAACCACCTGTCAGATTGAGAGTGATTCCTCTCTCAAGACTGTTGCCTCTAAGAAAAGGGCTGGTGAGGCGGAGATAGCATCTCCCAAGGCTAAGGTGCGGTAGAAACACCACACTTCTAAGCATGAAGACCAGCCTTCCTCATCAAAAGGGGCTATTCCTAAGGGTCAGTCTCCAACCTCTACGCTTCCGAGATCTAAGTCTCAAGCATCTAAGTTTCGCCCTGAGCGACTTTTGCCTCAGAAAATTAGCATCTCGTCGACGTGCTTGTTGTCTATTCCTCCTTCCACGAATTCCTCTGTTGTCACAACTATGACAACGACTTCCACCTTCTCTTCTCCTCAACCTGCAATGATGATGTTGGTGTCTTCGCCATAGATGCTGTAGTCGGTGACTGTGAGGCCTCATTCGTCTACCGCCTCCCCTCTTCGTTGTCAACAAAAAAGAAGCATTCGTCGACAAAACTGTCGACTGCCTCCAAGGATCCAGCTGCCTCATCGACGGCTGCCTCTACTTCTGCCTCGTCGACAGTTACATTGTCAACGCCACTGAAACCTTTGCAGACAGAGCTTTAACTATGTATCTTATCAACGGCTGCAGCTTCGTCTGCGGAATCCTTGGTTTCATCTCCAGGTTTGATGCCTCTTGCCCCTTTGTAGCCTTCATAGCTCTTGTGCCACCTCCAGTACAGAAGAATTTCCCCTTGCTTCAGCGTAGACAGTCTACCATGGACCTTTTATTCTGTAGTAGGGGATCTCTGTGTATAGTCATAATCTAGTGAATAGTCCCGCCCATGTGCGCGGACCCCGGAGCAATCAAAAATAATCTCTTAAGCTGTCGAAACATGCAGACCTGCATAGACACTTAAGAGAGAATTTAAAGACAGATAATGCAGCCTATATCCACAGGCTACACTGTCCAATACTTCAACTGGAAATTCCACCAAAAACCACAACAGCACAGCCTGTCCAGGGTTTTCCACAGAGAAAAACCTTGCTTTTAACAGCAAAACCCTCTGGAATGATAGAGAGGAAGGAGTGGACAGACAAGCCCCATAGGCTGCCATTATGTGGCTCAAAACATGATACTGTGCCTTTAAGAGAACTTTCCAGAAGCCTCACAGTATCCCAGAATGCAGTGCAGGTCCCTTCCACCTTCACTTCTTTTTTCCTGCTCCTGCTAGCAGGACCCTGGAGCATTAGCTCTTCTTTGCTGAGCTTTTTCTATACTATTTTTGTGATATTTTTGGATTTTTTTAGCTTCACTCGACGTCTTTGGCCTTTATCTGCATTCTGCTGTGTTTTTTTGGCAGAATTTCTTTAGTCTTCTTGTCTTTAGACTATTTCCAGTCTGACATGTGCTTTGTCTGCAGCTGAACTGAAGGCCAAAGCTGAAGCTCACAGGGTTTGTACTCTGTGCTTGCCTGTGTCTTTGGACACCTGTCTTCTCTGTACCTTCTTTTCTAGGGGGCTTCGGCTTCCAGGTTTCAAACAGAGGAGTTTGAAGGCATCTTCAGCCTCTGGGTGAGGTGAGGGTGGGTCCTCTACCGAGTCCCATGCTGTAATCTCTGGGGTTATCCCCAGTGAGGGCACGTATGAGCTACGACGCGGTTCCAGTCGGCGTTGGGGCCGTCGTGGAGTGCCTGGACGTCATGGAGTGCCTCGACGTCAACGTCATGGAGTGCCTCGACGTCAACGTCATGGAGTGCCTCGACGTCAACGTCATGGAGTGCCTCGACGTCAACGTCATGGAGTGCCTCGACGTCGACGTCATGGAGTGCCTCGACGTCGACGTCATGGAGTGCCTCGACGTCGACGTCATGGAGTGCCTCGACGTCTACGTCATGGAGTGCCTCGACGTCGACGTCATGGAGTGCCTCGACGTCGACGTCATGGAGTGCCTCGACGTCGACGTCATGGAGTGCCTCGACGTCGACGTCATGGAGTGCCTCGACGTCGACGTCATGGAGTGCCTCGACGTCTACGTCATGGAGTGCCTCGACGTCGACGTCATGGAGTGCCTCGACGTCGACGTCATGGAGTGCCTCGACGTCGACGTCATGGAGTGCCTCGACGTCGACGTCATGGAGTGCCTCGACGTCGACGTCATGGAGTGCCTCGACGTCGACGTCATGGAGTGCCTCGACGTCGACGTCATGGAGTGCCTCGACGTCGACGTCATGGAGTGCCTCGACGTCGACGTCATGGAGTGCCTCGACGTCGACGTCATGGAGTGCCTCGACGTCATGGAGTGCCTCGACGTCATGGAGTGCCTCGACGTCATGGAGTGCCTCGACGTCATGGAGTGCCTCGACGTCATGGAGTGCCTCGACGTCATGGAGTGCCTCGACGTCATGGAGTGCCTCGACGTCATGGAGTGCCTCGACGTCATGGAGTGCCTCGACGTCATGGAGTGCCTCGACGTCATGGAGTGCCTCGACGTCATGGAGTGCCTCGACGTCATGGAGTGCCTCGACGTCATGGAGTGCCTCGACGTCATGGAGTGCCTCGACGTCATGGAGTGCCTCGACGTCATGGAGTGCGGTGAGGCTCGACGTCATGGAGCGGTGAGGCTCGACGTCATGGAGCAGTGCTGCTCCTTTTGAGGCATTGGTCACTTGGGCTCTGCCCTCTTCCGTTGGGTCCGGACGTCACCGTTAGGGATGGCTCGGCGTCTGTGTTTGACACCTAGTGACATTTTGACGTCTGAGTGTTGGTTGTCGTAGAGACAGTCACTGTCTTAGTGATGGGGACGTCGTAGTGAGGTCGGCGTCATGGGTTACAGCCGCAGAGTACTGCCGGCTCTTGACGCCTGGGTCTTGTTCCAGGCCTCGCTCCTTGGTGAGCCTCCCGTCGTAGGAGGGGACTTTGTGTTCCCGGCACCTTCCACTCACAACGCAGAGCAGTTGATCAGCGTCGAGGAACCCTTCTGATGGGGAGTTTGTGGTTACTCACCACGTGTACGCAAGGGACGTTTGTCTGTTTGCTTAGTTTTGAGTGCTTGCATGACTGCACATCTGCTAGGTCGCCTCCTGCTCAACCACTACTGGTGAGACCACCGGGGATGTTTCGGAATCCTCTCGGTTCCCTCTTCCGTCCACCACCCCAGGGGCCTTTTGCCCCTCAGTCTGCGAACCTCCGTGCCTTGATGCCAGGGATGCGTCTGCCATGAGTACGGGGAGTCCCTCTCCGACTCTTTACTGGCTGGCGGGACTTACCTTTCGTCCACTACCGCCTGACAGGAGGTTCTGGCTCCGACCGTGCTCCTGACTTGGTCGCAGGGGTGGCGGCATGTAGACCTCGCGCTGTGGCCCGCTGTTGTTGGACCGTTGTTGTGAGATCCCTCTGTGGGGGGGTTTTCTTCACCGATTTGTGGTTCCTCTGCCGAGAGACAGGAGGGAAGCCTTACAAGAGGTGGTCTAATGGGCCTGATAGTTTCGGATCTAGGCGTCGGTGTCGGAGCGAAGTTTTCTCTCCTGCCGACCCCCAGGTATTGTGGGTTTGTCCTACGTTGCCATACTTTTATTCGCCTGACGTCTCTGCAGCCTACGGCTCAGCAGTGTGCTTCTACTCTCCCGTTCTTTGGGCAACCCTTGGGCTGCCATGAGAGTAGTGAGTGGCCCTAATGGATTCTGAATCGGAGACTTTTGGACGGCTGTAGGTTTGGGGCATGGAGAACAGCCTGAGGCCTTCTGCCCTTTCTAGCGGTGTTTTTCCTCCCAGGAGTTGCCGGTGGTCCCGGGCCGCCATTTAATGCTTTACAAGTATATTGTGGGCATACGCGGGAGATCTTGTTGCTCCTCGGCGAACAAAGGCCGGCTGGGTCTAAGTCAGTCTTCGGTTCATCGGCCCTCCTCCAGCACTTCCTCCGGTCGGCTCGCGGTTTCAGCTGCGCGAGCTCTAAGCAGAGGCCGTTATCCTGTTTAGGACAAGGGCGATAGAGGACGTACCTCTGTCTCAAAGGGGGAGAGGTCTGTACTCCCGGTTCTTTCTGGTTCACGAGAAGGACAGGAACGAGCTCAGGCCCATTCTGGATTTGCGACAAGCAAACAAGTGGATTCGCAGTAGAGGAATTTCGCATGCTGTCGTTGCATCAGGTTTATACTCAGCTGCAACAGGGAGATTAGCTTGGTGCCATAGATCTACAGGATGCATACTCCCATGTGCTCATTGCACACAGGAAGTTCCTGCGATTCCAAGTCCGCGCCCATCATTATCAGTACACAGTACTGCCAGTCGGGCTGAAGTCTGCGCCCAGACCATTCTCGAAATGCATGGCAGTGGTAGCTGCACGCCTGAGGAAAAACGAGGTGGCTTCTCTAACCGTGCCTGGACGATTGGTTGATCAAGGCCTCCTCCTTCTCGGAAGCTCAGGCTCACTTCCAGAGGACGTGCGTTCTCTTGAACGAGCTGGGGTTGCGGGTTGCACATCAACATGTCCAAGTCTGTCCCCATTCCGGTCCAGTGCATACAGTACTTGGGAGCCTCCGTCAATACGCTGTCAGCAAGCGTGTCTCCTTCGGAGGAGAGTCGATTATCTCCCCTTAGGAAGGCTCAGGCTCTTGTGACCGCCCCATCTACGACAGTGGAGACGGTGTCTTCTCTACTGGGGTCGATGGCCTCTTGTATATTCCTCACGCCACACGCACGGCTGCTGATGAGACCTTTGCAGGAGTGCTTGGAGGATCAGTGGGATTAGAGGAAAGGATCCTTGGGCGACAAGATACGACTGTCTCTGCGTGCTCTTCAGTCTCTGAAGTGGTAGTGTTCAGCGGAGAATCTCCTAAGAGGGGTTCCCTTTCACAAGGACATTTCCACACAGACTGTCGTGACGGATGCGTCTCCCCACGGCTGGGGGGCGCTTTCCGGAGACTTGCAGATACAAGGAACGTGGTCCCCGATGGAGTCCACGTATCACATCATTTTCTGGGAACTCAGAGCTGTTCACTTGGCACTGAAGGCGTTTCTTCCGTCCTTCCAGACCAACTCTCTGCTTGTACAGACGGACGATATGACCACAATGTATTACCTCAACAAGCAGGGGGGTTCGAGATCGCGCACTCTGTCGCAGGAGGCGCGGGCGATCGGGCGACTGACTCTAACGGCTACCCATCTGCCGGGTGTGCAGAATGTTCAGGCAGACGTGCTGAGCAGACTGATTCAGGAAGACCACGAATGGGTCATAAACGACGAAGTACTAGGAGAAGTCTTCGGCGAATGCCGAGACTTCGCCTCCAGGTACTGCCTGTGGGGAAGCTGGGGAATGCGTTCTGGATTAACTGGTCGAACAGCTTTTTGTACGCTTTTCCACCCTTTCCCTTGATTCCGGCGGTGTTCATCAAGCTGTCCCAGTCCAGGGCGCGGATGTTCCTGATTGCCCCGGAATGGCCCAGACAGTGGTGGTTCACGGACCTGCTTCTCCGGTCTCTCCGTCCTCTCATACGGAGGCCTTGCAGGCCGGACCTTCTCGCAAAGTTCAGGGGGCAGATGTTGCACCCCAACCTCTCGTCTTTGAGTTTGGCTGCATGGCTCCTGAGATAGTGTGATATGGCCATTTGAATCTACCAGAGGTTTGTATGGACATACTGAAGGAGGCTAAGCATCCTTTCACTAGGACTTCTTCTGCTTACAAGTGGAAGAAGTTTTTGCATCTGGTGCCAGTCCAAGGACCATGACCTGTCGACGTGTAAGGAAGATGTCATCCTTCTGTATCTTCTACGCCTGGCGCAGTCGGGCCTTAATGTCTAATCCATTACGGTTCATATTGCTGCGCTGACTGCCTACAGGAAATGTCCTTCAGACTTCCTTCTTCCAGATCCCTGTGATCAAAGATTTTTTGTAAGGCTGAAAGAAAGCATTTCCTCCTGTCTGGCTTCCTTCGCCTTCATGGGAATTGAATGTGGTGCTGTCCAGATTGATGTAGGAGCCTTTTGAACCTATTCATAGGGCTTCGTTGCAGCATCTGTCCTGGAAGGCGGCGTTCCTCGTGGCCATTACATCGGCCCGCAGGGGGAGTGATATTCAGGCGTTGTGTTGCCAAGGACCTTATACTGTATTTCATGCTGCTAAGGTTGTTACGCATACTCACCCTAGATTTCTTCCTAAGGTTATTTCTGGTTTTCATGTCAACCAGACAATAACTTTGCCTACGTTTGTTCAGAATCCGGCATCTCCAGCGGGATGGTCCCTACATTCCCAGGATGTTAGGAAGGTGTTGTAATTTTATCTGGCTAAAACCAGAGATATTTGTGGTTCCGCTCAATTGTTTGTCAATTATGGATCAGTCTGGACTGGTCTTGCTACCTCAAAACAGTCCATCTCTAGGTGGATTGTGTCCTGTACACTATTGTGTTACCAACAGACTAATACGACCTTAGGAGGTAAACCTAAGGCTCATTCTACCAGGGGCAAAGCTGCCACGACTGCTTTGCTGCTTAATGTTCCGATTGCAGAAATCTGCAAGGCCGCCACTTGGAAGTCGGTCCATACCTTGGCTAAGCATTACTGTCTGGACACTGATACCAGGGCAGATGTTCAGGTTGGGCAGGCTTCGCTGCGAAATTTGTTCGTGTTATTTCTTGTTTCTCCACCGCCGCTTTGGTGTGGGGATGGGCTTGCCATTCTATTCACTAGATTATGACTATACACAGAGATCCCCTACTACAGAAGGAGTAGTTTCTGTCCTGTAACTCCAGTTCTGTAGTAGGGGTATCTCTGTTATAGTCATAAGCGCCCGCCCTCCTCCCCGGTGGAGAGAGATATTCATGTAAGGAATGCTACAGGTCTGGCGTGTTACGCCTTCAAAAAGAACTGAAGGTGGAAGGGACCTGCACTGCATTCTGGGATACTGTGAGGCTTCTGGAAAGTTCTCTTAAAGGCACAGTATCCTGTTTTGAGCCACATAATGTTATGTTATGTTATGTTATGTTAAATGGGACTTTTATAGCGCAACGGCTACTCCAAAGGAGTGTCCCGGCGCTTTTGTGCTCCAGACCAAAGAAAGAGCTGGAAAACATAACAGTAAAAAGAGCAGGGGCCTAAAGAGGGGGCAGATTATCCAGTGGCAGCCTATGGGGCTTGTCTGTCCACTCCTTCCTCTCTATCATTCCAGAGGGTTTTGCTGGTAAAAGCAAGGTTTTTCTCTGTGGAAAACCCTGGACAGGCTGTGCTGTTGTGGTTTTTGGTGGAATTTCAAGTTGAAGTATTGGACAGTGTAGCCTGTGGATATAGGCTGCATTATCTGTCTTTAAATTCTCTCTTAAGTGTCTATGCAGGTCTGCATGTTTTGACAGCTTAAGAGATTATTTTTGATTGCTCCGGGGTCCGCGCACATGGGCGGGACTATTCACTAGATTATGACTATAACAGAGATACCCCTACTACAGAACTGGAGTTACAGGACAGAAACTAGTCCTTACCGATTAAGCATCTCCTAATTTTCCAGGGCAACTGTTTGCTTATGGGGCTGATGAGGAGGATGATTCAGAGGAGGATGATAGGTTTCAGGCTGCTCGTAGTCCTTCAGAGCTTCTCATCAAGTGCCAGGATATAGAGGATGACCAAGAGAATGACTATTACTCATCGCCTAATATTCAACCACCGCTTGAAAATCACCCTGCACAAATACTCATGTCACCCATTTCTGATTTGCAACATATGCTTGATGACTACTACCGCCGTTTTCCTCCCTCGGAGCCAGCTTAATCGGTTCCTGAGACGCCTATTCCTCCGCCTTTATCCATCATTGGGGCCCCCCCCTCCGGTTTCTCTGGTCACATCAGGATCTCACAACATAGAGAACACACACACACACACATACAACTGATGAAGACCGAGAAGGAGAGTTAGATAATAGATCCAGTGGATCTATCATCTGAAGTTGGCAGTGGTCAAGCCGCTCTTGAAGAAAACTTCCTTAGACCCCGAGGTCTTGAAAAATTTCCGGCCCATTTCCTTGCTTCCATCCCCTGCTAAAATTCTAGAAATCCATCTTAACCGACACCTTTCTTGACGAGTCGAACTTATTAGATATCTCACAGCACGGCTTCCGAAGAGCCCACAGTACGGAATCAGCTTTGACTGTGGTGGTTAACAACATTCGTACGAAGGTGGATAGGGGCCAGATCACTCTGCTTGTTCTACTCGACCTGAATGCGGCTTTCGACACCCTGTCACTCTCTATCCTGGTCAGCAGGCTTGGGGAGATAGGGGTGGGCGGCCCTGCCCTCAGGCTTCTAGTCTCCTTTCTCCATCAAAGGGAGCAGAGAGTAAAGCTGGGTGATTTTCAGTTCCCTCCCACACCTGTGCAATATGGGGTCCCCCAGGGTTCTTCTCTAAGCCCCACCCTTTTTAATATCTATGTGGCCCCACTTGCCAGGGTAGTGAGATCCTATGGGTTCGAGGTGTTGTCCTATGCCGACGACACCCAAATTATGTTCTCTTTGACACAGCCAGCGAATGACTCCGCCCTCAAGTTTAGGACTTGTATGGAGGCGGTGTCTCACTGGATGGTTCATAACTACTTAAAGCTCAACGGAGAAAAGATTGAAGTCTTGATCTTTGGAGGTGGCCAGGACATTTGGTCTAAAGACTGGTGGCCGGAATACCTTGGGGACTGCTTACTTCCTTCGCACTCGGCTAGGAACTTGGGGGTCCTGTTTGATACCACCCTTTCCTTTGACCGTCAGGTCAGTAGGACTGTGCCCACCTGTTGTGGTATCATCAGGATCCTCAGAAAGATAGGATTTTATCTTTCTCCAGATGCGAGGAAACAGGCTACAGTAGCTCTGGTCTCATCGAGATTAGACTACTATAATGCATTGTATGTGGGCATGAACAAGAGCTCTGTACATCGTCTTCAGATGGTCCAGAATGCCGCAGCGAGTCTGGTCCTCCATCTTCCCAGGTTATCGTCTGCTTCCCTGGCCAGGAAAGACCTCCATTGGCTGCCCGTGCAGGCGAGGATCTCGTTCAAACTTCTTTGCCTCGCCCATGGGGCGGTCTGTGGCTCCGCGTCAGACGTCATTGGGTCCCTCCTTGTTCCCTAACTTCCCAGTAGAGCCCTTCAATCTTCCACCAAAAATCTCCTTCAAGTGCCAAGATTTGTCAAATCCAGATGGGGAGGCAAAGCTTTTTCCACCGCCGTTCCTAAGCTCTGGAACTCCCTCCCCCCTGATCTAGTGGGTCAGTCTTCTTTGGCACTTTTCCGTAAGGACTTGAAAACCTGGCTTTTCCGGGAGGCGTACCCCTAGGCCATGAACCCGACGATGCTGAGACATGTCACCTCCGATTTGCTTTGTCTGGCGCCTTGATGCCCTTGGGCTAAGTTGCGCTATATAAATTTCCTTTATTATTATTATTATTATCATTCCAACTTACCGAGTGGGACAATTATCAGATCCAGACTCCGTCGCCTACCACTCCAACTCCGCTGACTCTCCACCTGTTGATATAGGTGGATTTCATGTTCTCATGGACAGAGCAGCCAGGAGATTCGTTCTCCCTATGTTCACCAAGCACAGAAACAGGTAAAGGCTATACCGATAAGCGACTACATCTTGCAGGAGGGTTAGAAGGTCATGAAGACCCCTGCCTCCATTCATGCAGTCTTGCCATGCCTGGATAAGAAATACAAGGCCCTGGACAATTCACCAGCCTGTCTTATTGGTCAACTGAAGCCAGACTCAGTTGTTTCTCAGGCGGCACAACGTTGTGCCAGGAATCCCTCGTCTCCATTGTCAGCTTCTGCTGATCGAGAGGGCAGACACCTTGATTCCATTGGGAAGACAGTTTCCACCATGGCGGCAACTTCTGTCTGGGCGGCTAATTCTCTTGCTATCCTAGGCCGCTATGACGGGTAAATGCGGTCGGACATTTCCCCCTGTATGAACATGTTGCCTGAGGCCTCTAAGCTGGAAGCTGTAAAGAGGAAGAACAGGTCTCTGCCCAAATCATTGACTGTGCAGTGGACATCTCTTTCCCGTGTGTTCGCCAACTGGCAGGGGCGGCATTCCGACTTCAGGGCAGGTTAAAAGCTGCTACTTTTCGGCAGGGAGTGCCGACAAAAATGATCAATATGCCTTATGACTGCAAATCACTTTTCGGGCAGCACTCCATTCGATTAAAAAGGATACCGACACCCCAGGTACTCTTGGCACTCTACAATTTAATAAGCAGCCTTTCATGGTGCAAGGGGTCGTGGTTTCTCCTATTCATTTCGAGGAGGCAACAATCAATACCGGTAGTACCAATCCTATCAGGTCAACAGCGTTACTCCTACTTCCAGCAACAGCAGTCTTTTCGTCAACCGCCAGCTGCCTCTTGTAAACAGTACAGAGGAAAATCCTCCTAAAGGGGAAGCGATTCCTCAAAAAAGCAGTGACAGCTGCAGTGACAGCTGCCGCCTGCCAACCACTCTACCCATCAACCCAACCAAGGTTGGAGGGCGAATCTCACATTTCTTCTCAAACTGGTTTGATAGATGGGTTTTGGACATAGAGTCCAGAGGACACACTCTAGAATTTGTAAAATCTCCCCCAAATTCTCCTCCCAGAGGTCCTTTCTGCCCATCTTAAGGAACTTTTATGCCAAATCAAAGTCATTTTAAAGAAAGGAGCGATCGAAGTGGTACCAAATTTACAAAGTGGTGCAGGCTTCTAATCAAGATTATTCCTCAACCAGAAAAAATCTGGGTGACTCCTCATTCTGGACCTTCGTCCCTCAACACATTTCTCAAGAAATAAACCTTTCAGATGTTCTCTCCAAGTAGTGCTTCAATTACTGTCTCGAGGGGATTACATGACAGCACTGGACCTTCAAGATGCCTATTTTCATGTCCCCACTCTACCCGGACACAGGAAATTCCTGCGCTTCAGAGTGGCTGGCAGAGACTGCCAAATCAAGGTCCTTCCCTTTGGTTTCCGCTCTGCGTCCTGAGTGTTCACCGGGGTCTTGGCACTGGTAGCAGCAAACCTTCCTCAAGCTGGTGTCCAAATATTTCCTTATCTCGACGACTGCCTTATAAAGGCGCAGTCGTACACAATAGCAACCAGACACACACTAATATGCCGGTCTTTGTTTCAGTCGCTTAGCCTTTCATTAAATCTGGGGAAGTCGCACTTCACCCCCTCTCAAGTGCGGACTTTCTTGGGAGCCATCATAAACCCTCAGCAAGCAAGGGCATTTGTATCAAATGAAAGATCACAACAAATTTCGAAACTGGCAGCTCTCCTCCGCACAAGAAAGTCCGTTTCTGTTTGACAGTTCAAATCGCTTCTAGGGATGCTTTCTTCCTGCAATACCCTAATTCCCAACTGTCGCCTCAAAATGAGACCCTTACAGGAAGAGCTCGACAAACTATGGCAACAGGTCACGGGGTTCTTCGACGATGCAGGCAACATCACATCTCGAATGCCAAGAGCATTGTTATGGTGGAATCTCATACCAAACTTCTTAGCAGGCCCCTCGTTCACAACATACTCCTTCCTCGCGCGGTGGGGGGGCGCATCTTTAGGGCCTCACAGTCAAGGGAACATGGGACACAGCAACAAACTTGGCACATAAACCTCTTGAAGTTACTGGAGATTATCCTGGTGTTTAAATTTTCGCACACTCATTCATGGAGCTACAGTGTTGATCCGGACGGACAACACAACAAGCATGCATTATGTAAACAAAGGGGCACGAGGACCACTTTACTATCCCTACAAGCTCAGCAAATTTGAGTTTGGGCGATTCAGCATCAAATAACTTTAACAGCTGTTCATGTTCCGGGAGTGTCCAACATTCTAGAGGACTCCCTAAGCAGGTCAGTCTCGTCCAACCACGAGTGGGAACTTCATCAACCAACGCTGGATCGCATCTTTCAGCTTTGCGGACGCCACAATCTGGTTTTGTTTGCGACCAAACTGAACCACAAATACCCATTCCACACAAGTTCGGTTCCCCAACCAGGGTCTTTTGGGAATGCTTTTTTGATGAACTGGTTAAAAATGTATGCTTACGCTTTTATACCGATATCTTAAGTCCCAAGGGTGCTTTGGAAAATGCAGAGAGAACCCTGCCGCATTATTCTCATAGCCCCCAGATGGCCTTAACAGATCTGGTTTACAGAGCTACTCCTTCTGTCGGAGTGTGACCCAAATCGTCCTACGCCCAAAACCGGATCTTCTTAATATGAACGAAGGACAGGTCTGCCATCCGGATGCAACATCTCTGCAATTGGCAGCCTGGTGCCTGAACACTATGAGTTTGCCAACTTAGTTATCCCTTCAGACTGAAGGAGAGGTCCTTGCTATCCTAGAGCACCCTCCACTATCAAAACCTATAAACTTAAGTGGAAACGGTTTTGTATTTGGTGTGAAGCTTCAAATGTTCACCCTGTACATTCTACACCAGAGCAACTTTTGCCTTTTTTCTTACAATTAGCAAAATCTGGGCTCTCACTCTACCCTTAAGTTTTTTCTGGCCGCAATTTCCAGTTTCCGGGAGGGTGGTTCCAACTCTCTTTATCCCTCAAGAATAATACTACAGTTGGCTTATTTCAAATGTTTCTGCCAATTTGACGTCCGCCTCCAGCTTGGCATCTGAGCATTGTGTTGGCACAACTCATGAAGTTCCCATTTGATATATTTCATAAGGTTGATCTCAAATTCAACTCTTGGAAGACTTCATTGCTTTTTGCCCTTACTTCTGCTCGATGAGTCAGCGCCATACCAGCTTTTACTATTAAACCGCCTTTTCTACATTTCACCAAAGACTCTGTGGTGCTCTGCACTAACCTGGCTCTATCCCTAAAGTACCTTCCGATTTCCACTTAAATGAGCCAGTCATCTAAAATACTGTTTTCCCTAATCCACAGTCGCCAGCAGAAAAGACTTAACACTCTTTAGATGTTAAAAGGTGTTTAAAATGTTATCTGCAAAAAACAGCCAATGTTCGTAA
Organism: Lissotriton vulgaris; assembly: GCF_964263255.1. Classification (NCBI taxonomy): domain Eukaryota; kingdom Metazoa; phylum Chordata; class Amphibia; order Caudata; family Salamandridae; genus Lissotriton; species Lissotriton vulgaris. The sequence goes on along the minus strand of NC_141688.1, from coordinate 215,949,691 downwards.
AACTTTTTATAGCCTACGGCAGGATGCGTAAAGGACATCTTGTAACTGAACAGACTATTGCACGTTGGATATCTAGTACAATTTCCTTTTGCCATCAGCAAGCGGTTAAGACACTTCAAACAACGGTCAAAGCACATTCTACTAGAGCAGTCTTCTTTCTGCTGCTATCTTTGTTGGTGTGACTCTTCACCAGATTTGTAGAGCCGCAACTTGGCCCAGCAGACACACCTTTACCAAGCACTACTGGCTAGAATCTGCCGACAATGCTGACACAGCGGTGGGGCAAGCAGTGCTACGTAATCTTTTTAAGTAAGGTGAGCTTCTATTTTCTGCCCTCCTCCTGCACAGAATGTATATTTGTGTGTTTATATATTTATATATATGTTCTATCAAATAATTTAGATTGGGTCCTTTGGAGAAAGACCTCAGGTGGATAAACGTTTCCCTCTTTGAAGGTGCAGCGAGCAGAGTAGTAAACCTGATGCCCAGAATTAGAGCCAGACTTGTTTCGGGCAGAACGCCCTTGTTCTCCGGCAAGCAGGGAGTCTGCAATAAAATCTGTAGTCACATGCTTTATTTATTCAAAAAATGCCCCACCCCAACCGACCCCTTGGCATTTTGGTGATTATAGTTCTGCATTATAAAAACCCAAGTGGGTTTCACTGTCGCTTCCATATTGTGCTAAAATAAAGTCCCCAGTGGGTTAGCATTCAAGTCCCCTAATGTGCTCGTTGCCCATACCGCAGCCTTCAAAGGAACACACATAACTAGTCCTCAGAACCATGATGTCAAGGTCTTTGGATCCGCTTCTCGGCGGCAGGCAGTCTCTGCGTGACAATTTTCCAGGTGAGAATGCAAGTAAACATACTGTGAAGGACTGTGACATCTTAGCACACCCACTGTGGTTTTAATGAGCATTTTATCAAGCAACACATGGATCCCACTGAGGTAATAGCATGCAGACACTACGAGTACCAAGATACCCGGATGCCTGGAGGCGGGCTTATTTTGAAAATAAAAATGGTGATTGCAATATACGTGTGTGAATTCTTTGCGTTCCATTGAACAAGGGTGTGCAGCCAGAAACACGTTTGGCAAGAAGTTGGGGCAACAAGGTGCCGCCCTTCTGGTTATACTCACCATTGAGAGGCGCAACTCACGTGTGAAGGCACTTTTCCACAAAGGGCAAACTTTGATGTTGGGTGGATGGATGTGTATGTATGTATGTATCTAGTTTGCAATGTACAATTCTTGAGTTACAGCTATCTACTCTGATTCAAGCATGTGAATCTTTTAAAGATACCCCAATACTGGAGAAAAACAAAAGTTACTTTCCTGTGAACTGCGCTTCTCCAGTATTGGTATCTTTCATAGGTTCACATGCGACCTCCCCTCAAATCTGAGAGTCTGAGCCTCTGGGGAGTAGGTTCTAGAGGGTGCTGTCGCCTGATTGACTGGAGTTTGGACTATATCTAATAGCTTGGACAAGTTATTAAAGTGACAGGTTTTTTCCTATTGATTTCTATATTGCAATACTTCCTAGGGATCTTTTAGCTATGCTATTGTTATACTATGGATATATTGCTATTTTATGTACCGTGGGACTCCCACTTTGACGGCGGGGAATGATTCAAGCATGTGAATCTATGAAAGATACCAATACTGGAGAACCACAAAGAGGATCACAAAGAGGACACGCAGATCAAAAGCCTTTGAGAGACAGGTTCTTAATTTGACATTTTACAGACTGTCTGGTTCCACTGAGGGAACCCCTTGTTGACTAAATCAACAAAGATAATGGAGACATAATTTGATATTGTGCAGCAAGCTACCGTCACCTCATCTATGGTGGTCTCTTGAAGACCATCCACTGACACATTTTGATATGATTTGTATACTAAATCAGCCACTTCCCATTCCTCTTTTTCCTATTTTGATAAAGAATGTATCACTATTGAGGACGACTATTGTAACATCTGGACAGAGGCGTAAGCTAGGTCTCTGTAGCAAAGACTATATTTTAAGTGGTATCCGAAATTAACAGGAACCTTCCATAGCCAAACAAAATGTTTATTGAATTTTTACAAGAACTGTCGTAGAGTGCGTCTGTTAGGAAATATTTCAGCAGTTACATCAGGGGGTATATTGAGTGTTAGACAGGGTGAGGGGGGTACTAGATTGGAGGGCCAGCAAAGATCTTAGAAATTGGTTTTCGGTCTTACTAATACCACCCACCTGGCAATGGCCCCACAGTTCTTCTCCATATAGGATTGCTCCCCTGGCTTGGGCTTAATGGATTTCAATAATCAATGCTACTGGCTTAGGTGAGGACTCTCGATGTAATTTTAAAATACCACCCGTAATCTGGGCTAGTTTCAGTTTAGCCTTTGCCATTTGGCGGGCCCAGTGCATTTTGTCCGTAAGAGTGATACCATGGTAATCAAAAACAGTGACCCTGTCCAAAGCTACGCCATTCATAGAGGGATTGGGAAATTTGGTCTTAGTTGGTTTGCATACCATGAATTTGGTTTTTTGAGTATTAATCTCTAACCCCCTTATCCCCTTCGAGGCTGATGACGAGCTGGGCTCGTCATGGTGTAGCCTCCTCGCACACTGATGACGAGCCCAGCTCGTCATGAACAATGGGTTTTTTAAAAAGTCAGCATTCCAGCAGAATAAGAGCAGCGCGCATGTGGTTAAAAGACAAACCTTTGCAAAGCTGTTCAGGGCATGTTGAATTCCCATGGAGATTTTGACAACAGAAGAGTGTCCTCTGCAAACATTAGTGCCACCACCTGTTCGCCTCTCAATTTTTGGGCGTCAATGTCTTTTACACCTTTAAGGTGGACAATCAAAGCATTAATGAAGAGACAAAATAAAGTAGGCGCCAGTACGCACCCTTGTCTGACTCCTCTATTGACTGGGATTTTATATGTAAGGCTCACCCATTTACCACTACTCACTTAGGCAAAGTTATCTGAATGGAGTCTCCTACTGATGTGGAGATCTGAAAGAAACAGGTTAGTATTAGATTCCTTACCTTAGAATATCCCCAGGCGTCAGACTGGATCTGGAAATTTTTGCGTAGCAATACCCCTGCGCGTCGTTAGGCGTCGTCTCTGGCTCCGCGTCCGTCGTCGGCGTCTTCTGCGCCGGAATGACGTCGTCGGAGTACTTACACGGCGCCCATGCGCGCTGACGTCAGTTCTTCTTTTTTCCGCGCCAGCTAGCGCAGATCCGGGGAAGCTCTACCCCAAGTCATTTTTTGACTAAAACTTTTTTGATAATTTTTGATCTTCAAGTCGTTTTCGACTCTTCAGGTGCCGGTTCAAACCCTGATCGAAGTGTAGTTGACTAATGTTGAATATTGACCCCCATCGCCGTAGTCTGCAATGCCTAGGCCTCGACCACGACGACCGTTCCTGTTCGGACTGTTGATCCTTGACGTCGAAGGCTAGGCGGGAGCGGTCCCGCAAGCGGCTCGAGCTCCGGCAGTCGGCCCTGTGCCATTCGAGGTCCCGGTCCCGTGGGAGGTTGAGGGATCGGTCGCGGGGACGGAGCCCTCGCAGTTCCGGAAGTCTGCATTGGTCTTCTGGTTCCTCCTCAGGTAAGAGGCATGAGAGGTCGGAGCGGCGCCATTGCTCCTCTGACCGCCCCAGACGCTCGCCTGACACGGCCGGGGTTTTGGGTGACACCACCCACGCGGCTCCGCAGAAGTCGCTAGCGCCGCATCCTGCCCCACACCTTCGGGTCCCTAAGCAAGATGCGACGCGGGAGGAGATCGAGCAGTACCTCATGGCCATGAGGTCGCTCTCTTCTCCACCGGGCCCCACGGCGCCTTCGGGCCCAGTGGGTCCGGCTCCGGGGCCTAGCGGGTCGGGTGCTTTGGCACCGCTGCCGCCGGCTTCGGCGCCGCTGGTGACTTCGGTCCCGGCGCCGCAGGCCCCGGCCGGATCCGGGTCGACCTTACGACCTCGCCGGTGCCGTCCCCAAGGGTGTCACCACTGGTGCCGACTTCGGTCGATGCCGGCCCCAGTCCTTCTATCGATCCCGTTCAGCCGTTGACACGGCCCCGTTGGGCGCCGTACGAGACAGCTGGGGGTACATTCTACTTTAACGAACGGGCCCCAATTGTTGATCCCGGGCTACCAGGCATTGGGTGACGAAGAGGACTGGGAGGGGTCTGAGGACCCTCTGACACGGGAGTGTCCGGACCAAGCGGACTGGACAGAGGAGCTTGGGGAGGCCAGCGACCTGGATCTCTCTCCAGACACTGGTTTTGTCTCCCCTCCTACCGTGGCTACGGAGGAGGGGGCAGCCTATAGCGTAGTTCTGATACGGCCGTGAGGACTAATCTCCTCACCGAGGCCCTCAAACCGAAGTCAAGCTCGGTCGAGGCCTTATCTGACGTTCTGTTGGGCACCTGGTCCAAGCCCGCCTAAGGACAGCCTGTGGACAGGAACGTGGCCAGACGCTACCGCTCGGCTCCGGGTGACCCCAGCTTCCTGTCGACCCACCCTACCCCCGAGAGCCTGGTTATCCAGGCCTCTCACTCCCAGACCGCGTTCCCGTCGGCCCCTCCCGACAGGGAATCCAAGAGGTTTGAACAGTTTGGCAAGAAAGTGTTCTCGTCCCTTAGTCTGGGACTGCGGTCAGTCAACACCGCATGCCTCTTGGGCCGCTACACCCACACCCTGTGGGACACAGTTGCGGTTGTGCTGCCACAATGCCCTGAGGTCAGGGCTAATCTCGCCCAAGCCCTAGTGGAGGGCCGAGATGCAGCACAGTACTCTATCCGGTGCGGACTGGATACCACCGATACACTAGGCAGAGCGATGGCCACGACAGTGGCGGTCCGACGCCACGCCTGGTTACGGTGCGCCAATTTTTTGGCCGATGTCCAGGTTACACTTCTGGACATGCCGTTTGATGGCCGTCGCCTGTTTGGCGACCAGGCAGACCACGCGCTTGAGCGCTTTAAGGACTCCAGGGCTACGGCCAAGTCCTTGGGCCTCTCGGCCCGCGACAGCAAATGGGTGCCTTTCGCTCCTTTCGTGGCCAAGGAAGGGGCGTCCCCACACTGACCGCCAGCCACACGCCGCAACAGAATCTTCAGCGCTGTGGCGGCCGTGGAAACCGCCAGGGAGGCGGTCGAGGTCAAAGGCGAGGCCAGTCCGCACCCGCTCCCGCAGCATCCGCCTCAAAACCTTCCTAGTCCGAGTTTTCAGGCCCATGTGATGCCAGTGGGGGGTAGGGTCCGCCATCACCTCTTCCACTGGCGCACAGTCACATCGGACAGGTGGGTGCTGCAAATCGTCTGAAGGGGCTATTCCCTCCCCTTCGAGGCGACCCCTCCAGCCATGCCACCGCAGTACCACCGCGTGTCGGGGGACCACTTGCGACTTCTGCAGGAGGAAGTTACGGCCCTCTTGGCCAAGGGGGCCATCAAGCACGTTCCTGGGCCAAAAGCAGGGTGTGGTTGCTACTCCCACTACTTTCTGGTACCCAAGAAGGGAAAAGGGGGCCTACGCCCAATCTTGGACCTACGGAACGTCAACGGCTACCTCCGGAAGGAGAAGTTCAAGATGTTGACTTCGGCTCAGGTCTTAGCTGCCCTAGACAGATATATTGTTACTGAAGGTAAGTAACTTGTTCATCAGTAGGTACCCCCATGTCCTCCAAAACATCCCACAAAATGTTTCGGGGTACCAGATCAAAGGCAGTTTTGAGGTCGACGAAAATTAAGTAGAGGCTGCCATCCTCTACTCTCATGGGCTTCTAGTAAAGTAGTTGGAGCCTAAATAGCTGGTCGACCGTGGACGTCTTTTCCCTAAAACCCGCCTGAAAGGGGCTGAGAATCTGCCGCTCTTTCATTCAATTATGGAGCCGATCATGAATGATACGTGAGAATAGTTTTGGGCTCACATCGATCAGACTGATCGGGCGATAATTGAGCGGGAGAAGAGGGGAAGCTTTTTTGAAGACTGGTATAATCTCGACTCCTACCCATGTGGCAGGTAATTTGGCGCCCTGTAAAATAGCATTAAATAGCAGATAGAGGTAAGGGACCCATATCCCAATTTGATCTTTATAAAGGTTGCCGGGGATTTTGTCGAGGCCAGGCGCTTTACCTACTTGGAGCCTATTTATATCTACCTCTATGTCCTTCAGACTTATTTTGGGCTTTAGAGATTCATTGAAGGCGGAATAATCCCGATACCTGATGTGGAGCAGGTTTTGGGGTGATAACTGATAAGAAGGTTCTACTAGAAAAATGTCTTCAGCCGGGGTGACATATAGGTTTTGATAGTCGTCCACCCAGCTCTCTCGTGCAATATTAGGAGCAAGAGCAATTTGCCCTTCCTTGGAACCAGAGCGGACTATGGACCAAAATTCTCTCATGTCCCTACTGCCTAGTGCATTTTTTTATAGCATCCCATTTAGTGTTCTCCCACGTCTGTTTGGCCTCAGACTGCAGATTCTTATACTTAGCCCTCTTGATTTTAAGTAGTGGTCGATTCGAGGCTTTGATTGCAGCCAAGAGAGCCCCCTTTGCTTTCCTACAGTTTGAATCATACCAGGTATTTATCTTCTTCTTATTCCTGGGTTTTCCCATTAGTGGGTTAAGAAGTAAGGAGAGGGAGGCAACTAGGTCCGCGTGGGTATTAAAAATTTGATCTGCAGTTAGGGCCTGCCTCAGATCTAATGTACCACTTAGGCCGTCAAGGGCTCGGAGGACAGTTTGGTAAAGGGATCTCATTAAATCAGGAGAACCCTTAACAGTCGGCCATTTTAACCTTCTTGTTATGGTGTAGTTTGGAGTATGCATAGAGGTATAAACTCTGGCCTAAGCTCAGTCATTAGATTGCAGTAGCCTGAATGCAAATAGTGAAAGAAGGTGTGTTGAAATCGGAATATCAAGAAGAATTAGCAAGCTCTTTTTCATAAACAATAACAAAGGCCCTTGTTACCTGCAGATAACCCACTTAAAGAGCAGGACGTGTTGAAGTGGCTTTCTTTATAGGTCTGGAATTCCACTCTTTGTGACTGCTGCATGTGGTATTAGCCTAACAGTAACTACAGGGGTTATTTTTGCACAGTACCTCTACTGCTTGTAACCCAATTTAGCTGTGCTCCTTTTGTCACTCTTTCAATAAAACAATAAAAGTCTGAGTGGACTCTCTGAGATTCGAACCTCTAACTTAAGATCAAATACCAGTTACAACAGTGAATACTTGTGTACAGTAAGTCACCAGACCTAGCTAAACAAGCATTGGCATAGCCAATCGGTCTCGCCTTTGCGACCTTTTAACTGTTTAGCCTTCAACAGTTAATGTTGTTGCACCGCGGATATTGTGCTGCATAACTAAATACTTATGAGGTCCCAAAGGCGAGATCTATTGACTGTGCCAATGCTTGTTTTAATCAGAACAGAACAAGAAGGGGCAGGCAGCAGCACTGTGTGTGGGTGAACACAGCGTGTCCTTTAGTTAACTAAATACGTGCACACTCATTGTATGTTGACAGCGCGTGTGTTTAGGGCCTAAAAAAATGAACAGGCATGGTATGTTAACAGCGCGTTTTTAGGCACACAAAATAAAAATGTCCCACATGCAAAATACAAAGCGACTCCGCGCCTACCCCAAAAATAATTCTGACAACCCCGTGCCTCTTTGCAGGCTCTAACACTAAGGTCCTTTTGTGGTAACAGTGTTTAATCCCTTGGCCGTGGCGGTAATTCCGCCGCGGCGCTAGTGGGGGCGGGTTGGGGGAGCGGCGCGCGGCGCCACCATGCTCGTGACGGAACCACCCCGTCACAAGCCGCGGTGGCGCTGTGCTTTTGGCGAAATGGTTCCGTCACCACCACGCCCGCCTAATGGAACCCTGAGCGCAGGCGCGAAATCAGCGCGCGCAGGCGCGGCGGCCGGGCTGTGACTGAACCAATCCTTCACCAGCACAATACCACCGTGGCTCGTGACAGAATGGTTCTGTCACCAGCATGCAAGGGGTTAAAGGAGAAAAGCTTAAAAACATTGCTAAGCGCCCCGGCACACAAAACCCTAAATTATGCTCCTTGCACGTAGTAAAAGTACGTCCCAAATTTGACTACGACCCAACAGACTGGACTGATACACTGCAAAACGGCATAAAACTGGTAAACAAAATCGAATTACAGAAAAATAGCCAGTGTTTACCACTAGCTTAAGGTTGTTATAAAAAGTGCTTTAAGTTGTGTGGAAAGATATCATATGGGATATTGTAACGAAGCGTATGAGGAACAAATAACGGACAGTAGAAAAAAATGGTAGGAGAGGAGTAGTCTCGGAGATTTGTTCTGGCTGCCTGCTGTTTATTCTGCGTAGCTGGTCTGGACCCTGTGAAGCTTCGTGACAACGACTTGTTAATTTATGTTAGTATGAGCGCCTGAGGCTGTGATTACATTTGTGGTAAAGTGTGGCTTTAGGTGAACTGAAGTTTATTTCAAATGGGGGAAGTGTGTCATGTAGACCTGCAAGATCTGCAAGATCTGTAAACGAGCGGGCTTGCAAAAGGCAATTTTAAAGGCAGGATGCCTAATATGTTTATAAACCTAACTAGCTATTTATAATTTTTAAAATGGAAAAGGAGGCCAAACAAACATGTCTACAAGGTTTCTAGAAAAAAAAGTTTACAGAGAGTGTTAAGCATCCCCGCAGACCCTGCCATAATTTGGGCTTTTTTGCCTGTGATAACATTACCGACATAATTTAAGTAAAACTGTACAGTTTTGCACAGTACATTGCAAAATAGTTACAAAACTATTTAAAAAAAAAAAATTAATTACGGGGGAGTAGGCAGTGTTTAACACCAGCTTATTGTGATGAGATGTAAGGCCCCTGAACGCTATAATTACGGCCCTGGTAGAAGCTTTCTTTTGAAAGCAATTTAAATGTAAAAGGGTGGCGGGAATGGGAAAAAAACTAAGAAGAAAGGAAAATTTGAGATTTTTTATGAAAAAACAAAATAAAGAGTGATATTGAGAGACATCTATGCAGCCTCTGCTCTGTTAGCGAGTTATCAAGTGAGAAGTATACATTTTCATGCCTAAGCACCTTGAAAATTAAACCCCTTTTCTGCCTACAATGTTTAAAGGAGAAAAGCTTAAAAGCTGTGCTAAGCGTCCCGGCACACACCACCCTAAATTCCCGTTTTATATAGCAAAAGCATGGTCACAGGGGTTTAGAGCGCTTTACAAGAAGTCGGGTTGTAACAGTTGAAAAGAACAACCATGCAAGTAAAAACAGTGACTAGAGTTAAAACCTATAGTGTCTTTGCCCAAACATCTATTCTAGTGGGAAGGCATTCAGCCTTTGTCAAAAGTGTATTTTGAAGAGGTTGAACTTGAGACATTAGACTGCTGGGCACATTATATTCGTCGAGTGACTGTACAGTCACAATATTATATACTGCACACCTTGTTGTAAAAAAAAAATGAGGCATACCGGGCACTTGCAATACAGCTAATCGTAAAGATGCATAAAACAGTGTTTCCAAAACACATTGCACGTATAAATGGTCATCATCCTTATTAAACATACCTAGCCAAAGACTTGCCTATCTGTCTTGGAAAGATTACTTCTAAAACATTATCTACGCAATGTTCACCTTTAGCATCTGCTAGTATATTTTCATGTTAAACACAATCTCACTTTAAGTGGCACAACAAATAATGTTAAATAAATGAACAGTTTCGTTGTAGAATGCATTGAGGATTTCTAATGACGTTAATTCACCTGTCTGCTGGCCTGGTCAGCTACCAGATATTACCAATGGCCTGTGAATACATTTCACAAATACCAAAGCCCTCGGAACCATGTGAATGGCGTTAACTGGTTTAAACGCCGAATTCAAAGAATATAACTTTATTGTTAACTGGGTATGGTGAAATCGCTCCCGTGAAATAAGGGCGATGAAAATGTTGCGTTAAATAACACAAGAAAATGCGAAATATTCATGTATTAAATGGTGAATAGAATAAAATCAACAAAGGGAGGTAAAGTGACGTTAGCGTCCCGGCACACCACCCTAAATTAAGCTACACGTAGTAATATTGCGTCCTAATATGGCCCAACAGATTGGACTAATACACTGCAAAACAGCATAAAACTAGTAAACCAATTCTAATTATGGAGAAATAGCCAGGGTTTAGCACTAGCTTAAGGTTGTTCTAAAAAGTGCTTTAAGTTGTGTATAAAGATATCCTATGGGATATTGTAAGGAAGCATATGAGGAAGAAATAACGGACGGTTAAAAAAAATGGTTCGAAAGGAGTAGTTTGGGAGATGTGTTGTGGCTGCCTGCTCTTTATTCGGCGTCGCTGGTCTGGTCCCTGTGAAGCTTTGTGACAATGACTTGTTATTTTATGTTAGTATGCGCGCCCGAAGCGCCGTTTCCTGCATTTGCACTCCGCATTTCTACCATCTGCATGCCCCACAGCAGGGCGAAATCGGGAAGTCGTTTTAAGTTCTGGGATTTTGCGCTGTACAGCGTCAATATGGCCAGCTGACCTTCAATTTGGCCGTGGTTCGTACAAGAGTACATTATCTTGGCTGTGTCCGGCAAAGTCCAGGGTATTGTTTAGAAACAAATTATATTGGGTAGTGGCCAGCTAGCTGAAGGTATTGATCGCCGCTGAGAATTATTTGTGTATGGATGTGTCCTGAGGACTTTAGAACTTTTTTTCCTTGATGTTCTGCTGTGCACTTCTCGGCTTTGGTGACTGTTCAGTTTGAAGACCTCTTTGCTGCTCTTGTGGTTTTAATGTAGAGATATGAGTGTCTGGTTGTGGTGCCTTTAAATCTTCTATATGACTAAAGTGCGGACTGGTGAGAGAAAATGGATGTGATGCTTAACTAGAAGACATGGAGCTGTGTTGTGTGCATGATGGCACCTGGGAGTGTACCCAATCTGCACAACTGCTTGTAGGGTGATGAGACTAGAACTGGATGTAGGCTTGCCCATGGGCCAAAATCATTTATCAAACTATGTGGCTTGGGCCGGGGACTGCGCATTCACTGCAGCAGCTGTGAATCTGCTCGAAAAGGCGCACCAAAGGCCGTAGATGGTCCACAGAAATGCACATATTAGTTTTAAAGAAATGGATTGATGCAAACATCTTTTTCTTTTGCAAGATCACAGTGCTCCCAGCAGAGGCAAGTCAAGGTTTCTTACAGCTGATGAGGAGCCCTCCTGAGAAATATGCAAGTGACTAATGAGTCACGAGATCACATGAACAATACTGGAAAGAGGAAGTACTTCAGCCGCTGCCCACAAAAAACATCCCACACAGCTTGTTCAATTCGTAACTTTAGCTCTTACTTATGAGAAAAGATAGTTCATGGATATTTCCCTCAACTTTTTATCTTTTAGAAGAGAAACAAATAATTCTCATGAGAGGTAATGGCATGACCATCACGAGATTTGGGATATGTTAATTGTAAACTAAACAAGCATTGGCTGTGCGGCCATAAAAGTAACGCCACGTGGCCATAAAAGTAACGCCACGTGGCCGTAAAAGTAACGCAGCGCGGCCGCGTTCTAGCAAGCTCGTGGCCGGCAAGGTAGTGCTTTTTGAAGCAGCTGCTTAATGTCTCGCCAGAGCAACGCATGCGCTGACTCTAGCGTGACCTAAAAATTTCATTTTTACCATAAAAAACAAAACTCAATTTTTCCTTTTGGGCTTTAATGACATTCACATCAAAAAATCAAACCTATGTAGGACCCTAGTCCAAATATTTTAATAATTTTCTTGCTATATTACATGTATCACTCTGTACTGTTGGTTTTGGCAGCACACTCCTTAACGAAGTGTCACTTAAACTTTATTTGGTACAGCTACCAAGCCTCCCCAGTTCTATTTGTTTTGTTCTTTCTCCACTCAGCGCTGATAAAGTGATATGGGATGTGGTGATGCACTATTAGTGCGATAATTTTTTTTAGCTGAAACTCTTCCTATTGACATATCATGCTTTTTGGCAATGGAGCAGTCTTAATACCTTTTCAGGTTGTGCCAGTACTCAAAAAGCCCTAGTACGGTATTGACTGAGTAGTAATTAGGACTTCACCACACGGGTAGCACTGTGGCCATCTAATGCTACAAGTACCAGAATGCTTGTGTGCCTGGCAGCTGCCCGAATAGGAGAGGTGCCTATATATGCGCGTGTGTGGCCTGAAACATAAATATTATTTTGATATATTGTCTGTGTTTTGGGGGAGTTTGGTAAGCTTGCAAGGAGTATGTCTACTCCTGTAAAAAATAAGTAGGATTCACCGCTGCCTTTGAGAAATGAGTGCTCACACTTCTGTTATTTGTGAAATTTCTGTCCCAGGGTGCATGTAGGCAAACCAGGGGTGACATGCATATAATTTGTGGACAGGTGTTGTAACTATCTCATCACTGTATTCAGTGTCCCATTTCTTGTTTTGTTTGTTTTCTTTGACCAGCTTTTCTCACCTATGATCCTGGGGCCGTTTAAATTCCTTATTGCTTTAGGGTAATGTACAGATGGCAAATTTCAGTTTGCGTATAGGGATACTTGGCCTTCCCGGGATACTTGGCCTTCCCACCTAGGATTAGAAAGTGTCAGCTTTATGGTAACCAAAGTCTTTCATGTTACTTCTATTCAAATTCTGCAGGAAATAGGAAAACCTTGCATATTGATCCTGATGGGGTATCTAGCTTCAGTCTGGATCAAGTACCAGCCATCCTTCGCCTCTACCAGGTGTGCCACACTTGGGATGAATTATGGGGACGTCCTTAGACAAGTCTTCATGGTACAGATGTACTGACCAATGAAGTTGGATTAGAATCCTGTTCCAACATACCATCAGATGGACGTAGTTTTTTTTTTTTTTGCTTTCCTGTGTTTTCTTTCTATTCTGTAGGAGTTAGATCAGCATCTGTATGGTAATTGCTTATAAATGTTGTTTCTTAAAAACTATTCTTTTGTTGCAAATTTAATTTGCATATTAAAGCTACTGTTTTCTTCCCAAGTGAAAGACGCCCATCATCTCAAAAAACGGACCATACTGCGAGAGAACATGTTAATTTTACTGCAGCTGTTACATTTTGATAAATTCATTGTATAACGAATTGGTTCTTATATATAAAAACTGGAAATGTTTTTTCTGAAGTGCTTGTAACCACTAATAAGCTATTCATTAAATAAAAATGCTTTTTCAATAAACAGGTCTTCAGGAGCCCAAGCTGTTGCTTGATGAGCAATGTTGCCTAGTTCTCAATTGTTGTTCTCTGGTACTCCTGCTATTCATATTTTATCGGTATTTTACTGTCTTAGATCATTCAAAGTCTTTTTCCTTCATTTCGCACTAGTCACTTACATTTAGTAAGCTGTAAGATTGATAATTATGGACGCTTTGTCTCTGTCCCTAAATCTCTTGTTGTTTTATTATTTCTGTGTTGGGTGCTGCCATTACAAATTAATTCCCTATACCATTCTTGGGGATAGTATCGCACGTGATATTCGCATTGCCTTCTTTCGTCTATAGCGTAGTCACCTAATCTGAATTATAGGGATGGGTAGGCCTGGATATACAGCTGTTGTTGCTGTTTGGATATGCCAATTAGCAGACACATTTATTGCTACTGATCACCTTTAGAACGTAATAGAACTATGTCAATTTAATATTTTTCTCATTTCTGCCAACCTTTATATTTTGGTTTTAGTTGATGATTACAAGGGAGCAGAACAATCAGAAGAAGATATTTTCAGATGGAATTATTGAATTAAACCACGAGTCTGAGAGTACACCAAGCACCAATGGAAAGGTAGGCATGGTTATTTTAGTGTTTCAAGGTTTTTGAAGGCCTTGTTACTCATAAATGTTAATGTTTGAGTTCTTTGTAATTCTGCAACTCGGTTTTCATTATAGTAATTCTTGAAACGGTGAGCACCTATTTCATTCTAAGGTTTACTTGATTTTTTTTTTTTGGACAGCGGTCTTCTGATGGCTCTTTGAATCACGATGAAGATCTTGGCAAAGTAATTGAACTTCAAGATACCATTGAGAAACAAACCAAGGAGCAAAACCAAATGAAAGAACGTCTTGCTGCTCTTTCAAGCAGAGTAACGGAGCTGGAGGAAGATCTTGACACAGCAAGGAAAGATTTGATCAAATCTGAAGAAATTAACACAAAGCTTCAAAGAGATGTTAGAGAGGTGAGAATATAAAAAAGTCTCAAATAATGGATTGCACAAGATCAATCTCGCAACAATTGCTGATTGTTTCTGTGAGTTTCTTAGTAGTTGATTGAAAGTAGTGTTATTGATGTCACTGCTTTCTGCATACCCCTCTTTTCATTGTGCGCTCTTCCTTACCTCTCTTTCAACTCTATTCCAACGTACTCCTGCTCCCCCCCCTCCTTTCTCTCTTGCGGCATCCATCCCAGTTACCATTTCCTCTTCCTCCCTCCCTTTGCTCCCCTCATCTCTGGGTAACATGCATCCATCTTTTCCCTCTGTTTCTTTCCAGCATGCCTCTCAATTCAATTCAATGTTTATTTATGATTTTGGAACTCATATGAGATCCACATAAAAGAATAGCATAAAAGAGAAATACAGTTACATGCAAATACAGAAAAAAAGAAGCAATTTCATATCCACTAATACAGAAAGCTTTTAAAAAAGTTAAAAATTTTATAGCAAAACATTTCGTTGGGCGGATTATACATGGGATCCATTAAAGAGCTGGCAGACAAAATACTTAGTTTTAAGCAAATTGGTCTCAACCACTTTCGTCGGTATAACAGAAGGGCCGGGCATACAAAAAGAACATGAGAAATGTCCTGGATCGAATTATTGCACTGGTTACACGTTGCTGAGGAACCATACCATCTAAATAGTAAATTGCCTCAAAAGGAACCAAAAGAGCCGTATACCATGAGGAAGGTTCCAAGAAACATAAGGTTGCATGTTTCTGATTAGCATGCCTCTCCACATCTGCCTCTTTCTCATGCCCTAAAACCCTCCAGTTCATACCTTCTTTCTGCAGGATTCTGTTCATGATTCATCTGTAGAACAGAAGTTTTCTGCTTGGGGCAATTTTGTTAGGGGCTATCACCAGAAACATTCTAGGTTTTATAGTGTCCTTGTCCTTGTGAGTTGGAATAAGTTGGTAATTCTGATTGTTGTTTCCTAATCTCATTATGCATTTTTATCTTTGGCTGTCACCTCAAATTCTGCCTTCGGCCTCATTCTCTCATTTGATTGAAACTAGGTGATGTTCCCAACATATGAAACTAATTGAAATTCCTGTCCCACTATAATTCACAAAGAAGACATCAAAGTATGGTAGAAGACATTACTTTCTCCACGTTGTTAAACAGTTAATTTTGCTAATTTTTATTTTATTTGCTAGCTTAACTAGTGCTAACACCTTTTAGTTGTTAACTAGGTAGAGTAAGGCAACTGTTTGCATCTAAAGAGGACTCTTGTCACTAAATTTGGTCTTCTGTTTCAAGTCAAGTCAAAAATCACTTTATTCGGTTATTTAAAACCATAATAGCTTGTTAAAAATACCAATCACATCAATCATAATTAACATGTAATCACAAGTCTGAATTTACATGTACCACTATGAGATAAAAACAATATAAAAAAACATTCCACAACCAATAGGTCAATGATACATAAAAGGATCTGATTACCTAATCCTATTCGCTCACTATTTCTTTTTTTTTCTCTAATCTAACTGCTGCTGCTAAAAAGCTCGCAATGCTAAGAGTCTCCCAGGGACTGCTCATTATCTGCAAATATATGAGCGCCAGTCTAGCCTGCAGGAAAACTTTGTTCTTTAAGATAGGAAGGATATAATGCTTCTAAAAATATTGGTTGTGTCATCCTACCTATATATGTGCCGGTTCTCTGCCCACACGTAACGCCAGCAAGTAACAACTTCCCCGCCCTTACCCCGGTCCACCACGGGCTTGTCCCGATTGTTGTGGAGGGTAGGGCGGCATATTAAGACTCGGAAAGCTGGGAGAGTGGAGCCAGGGGCCAGGGCGTGTGTGCACTTGAGATGCACTACCGGACGCGCGCAGCGGTCGCGCACGCTCCAAAGGGAAGCCCGTCTGCGCCTGTCTGCGTCTGTGCCGCGTCTAGCGCTAGCCATGCTGCCCAAACTCATTCCATTATGCGTCGCTGCTGTTCAAGAACGAAACTATTTGAATTGAGACCCGATACTGAATGTAGCTACAACAAGTGCAACCCCGTACTGCTCAGTAAGCAGTTTACATGTAAGGATTGCTCTTATTCCCTCGCTCCATCCCGGCCACGCCGGCGATGGGACACCGCAGAAGGAACAGGTCCATCCCCCCCATGCAAATTCAAAGCGTGTCTTCTCATCTGCATGTCCTTGCCTAAGCATGCAAGTGATATCTGGCTATCCCTTGCCGCCAACTCCTGGGACATGATGTTCCTAACGGAGACATCGATAAACCCTGACATCACCCTAGCAGTCCCCTCTGGCTACCAATTTGTCGGGATCAATAGACCTGGCAAAAAAATGGGAGGGGGAATTGCCATAATTCTCAGGGCACACTGGAAGATAATATCCAGGAAATTAGTTTCAACTGGGTCGATTGAATCAATGTATTTCAGCATCTCCGAGGCTTCGCACCTAATTTGTGCTGGTTTACAACCCGCCCAACACTCAGCCCGCTCAAGTTGCTTACCTACTAGCGACCTTAGCGGACCTTTCCCTTAAACACCCCCATTTCACCATTCTGGGTGATTTCAACCTGCACATTGACGATAATTCCTGTGCAAAATCCAAGTCCCTAGTGGAAACTATGGCGGGCATAAATCTCAACCAGAGTACTTGGACCGACCCATATAGCGGGTCACACTCTAGATCTCATTTTTTCAAACTACCAGGCCTCACTACCCTAGCACCTCTTCCTCTGACATGGTCAGATCATTTCATGATCCCTTTTAACCTTAAGACTGTCTTACCCCCCCACCTCTCACTGCAGGACAAAGGATGTAGGAAGAAAGTGGTTCAAGGTCACGTGCGAGACGCTCGAACCCGCACTGACTAATGTAAACTGACAACCCTCTAATGACCTAAACACCGATGTCGAGCCCCCCTAACTACTCTTTCCTCGGCCCGAACTAAACCGTCTGCGCCGTGGTTTTCCCAGATTTTGCAGGAAGAAAAAAGTAAATGTAAAAGCTAGAACGCCTATGGCGTCGCACCTACGACCAGGCTCCTAAAACATCCTACAAAGATGCGCTGAAAAAGTTCCATAAAATCAACTTACTATGAAAGAATACTTTACCAGTAAAATTAACACCGAGGATAATTCAGCAAAAATGCTATTTCAAATCGTGAAAAATTTTACCAAACCAGCTGCCCTCACCCATGCGATTGAGCCTAGCCAAGAGCTCTGTGAAGGTCTCTCTGACTTCTTTCATGAGAAAGTCATTGACATCTTTTCCTCTTTTTACACTACTGGTTGGCCTAGCGAAGGGATCTCTTCCCTGAGTCTCGCCCCCACCAGTGACAGGAGGTTACACATGTTCAAACCCATCTCAGTGAACATGGCCATTCAAAAAATACAGCAATGGAAGTCTGGTTCCCCGCTGGACCCATGCCGTCCCAGGCATTCACAGTCGTGGCCCATACGGAGTGTGACCCCTTGCAACACTATGGAATGCCTCCCTTCAATCTGGTCTGTTCCCGGAGGCATGGAAACGGGCCATCCTGATTCCTCTTCTGAAAAGGCAGAGGCGGACCCGGCAGTATATAGTAATTACCGCCCAATATCTCTTCTCCCCAAGCCTGCAATTTTTTTTTAGAAAAACTCGTCCAAGAACAACTCTCAGACTACTTAGAGTCAAATGATCTCCTCCAAGACTCTCAGTCCGGATTTAGGTCCGGATATAGCACAGAGACGGCACTATTGGAGGTCAAAGAGACCGTAAGGGAAAGTGTGGACAGAGGAGAAGGTTGCCATGTTAGTGCTCCTCGACCTATCCGCAGCTTTCGATACGGTCTCCCACTCCATACTACTGGAAAGACTCCATGATATTGGGATTTGTGACACCCCTCTGGCCTGGATCACATCGTTCCTGACGGACCGTACTCAACAAGTATGGTGTCGACCCTTCAGGTCTAAAGATAAAAAACCTCTTAGCTGCGGTGTCCCGCAAGGGTCCGCTCTCAGTCCTCTCTTTTTCAACGTCTATCTTGCACCCCTGGCTAAGGTGATAGAGGCATTTGGGGTCAGAGTCGTCTCTTACGCTGACGACACGCAGCTTGTCTTCTCCTTTAGAGACCACTCTGATCAGGGACTGGAGAATTTTAAAACGTGTCTCTCCAACATTGTCGCATGGATGACTAACAACACTTTAAAACTTAATACCGACAAAACGGAGGTGCTATTTTTTAATCAATCAACCCCCCTACTACCTGGCAAGTGGTGGCCTTCAGAGTTGAACCCTCCCCCTTCCCATGTCAAATTTGCACGCAACCTTGGTGTTCAAATTGACAACGAACTGTCTTTTAAAACTCAGTCACAAAGTTACCTTTGCTTGCATCTGCAAATTACACATGATAAAAAAAATCTCCCCATACCTCCCCTTTGAGTCAATGAAGACGGTAATCTATGCCCTCATCACTTCCCACCTTGACTATACCAACAGCCTCTATGTGGGAGTGCCGGCCTACCTCCTACACCGGCTACAGATCGTACAGAATGCCGCCGCCAGGCTGATCTGTAAGGTCCCTTACCGTCACTCGATCTCTCCTCACCTGAGGAACCTGCATTGGCTGCCTATTGCCGCATGTATCTAGTTTAAAGCCCTAGTACTTATCTTCAGGGCCCTGAAAGGGTAAGAGGCCTGGATATCTTAGAGTAAGGTTGAAGATAGTCCATTCGTCACGGGCACTCCGATCTAACCACCTCAGTCTTCTGTCACCCCCCCCCCCCCCCCCCCCCCCCCAGATTCCATCTAGCCAGGAAGGGCACCAGAGCTTTTTCGGTGGTTGCCTCCAGACTCTGGAATGCCCTGCCGGTCAATCTCCGCCTGGCTGATTCAGAATCACAATTCAGGAGCAAACTGAAGACACTCCTATTCTCCAGCTGCTAATCCCCCAAGTTTTGCTCACTCGCGGTCCTCAGCACCGGGACACCCCCGTTGGGGGTAGCCACGCACTTAATAAATGTCAGAATAATAATAATATAATAATAATGCTTGCGTATGGATAAGTAATTATCACAAAAAAGGGGCAAAATGCATGGTGCCCTGCCTTGAGAAACAATCGCAAGAGCATGGCCCCAGGTCCTCTATCTTTGCCCAGCCTGGAGTGTCAGCCAACCAGAGATATAGATAATTAAACCTAAATTTCATCAGGAGAAAATGGTGCGGAGGCTTGGTAACAATATCCAAATAAGACTCCATAAAATAAAAAGTGTTTAGGAGCTGGTGGGCACGGACAGTAGGTTTCAATAATTCCACAGCCTCTCTTTCGAGGTCTTGGCCCACAAAAGGTCTTTTTTACATATCGTTTCAGGGTTGTCAAACAAGGCTGGGCGGCCTAATAACTCAGCTGTGCTTTTCAGATGTCTCAACTACGGAATATTGTTGGCCCTATCTCGGGCCATGCAATCTCGTATAATCTCGTTATTTAACACCAGCTCTGGGTTGAACCAGATCGAGATACATTTGAGAATGGTCGACATTCTAATCGAATCCACCACATAAGCAAATACCCATCTCCTGATGAATAATATACAAAGATGTGGATTGGTGGGACTGAGAACAAGGTTCTTAAAAAATTATTTTCAACAATTTCTAACTCAGTACAGTTATTACTATAACCCCAAATTTCGGAGCCATACTTAACGAACAAAATACTCTTAGCCTTGTATATGTTCAGCATAGCCTGCACAGGCTTAGCGTCCAGCCTCCGGGCAAAATCAAGTATTGCGCCTGTTGAACAAGCCATAGCATTTTTCTTTGCCCTCCTTTACGGAACCCATGAACACCTATCGTCAAATAAAACGCTCAGGTATGGGAATGTAAATACCCTGGTTACTTCAGTCCTGCCCCAAC